>NC_066571.1:5410782-5445782 GCF_024679095.1 Eriocheir sinensis
TTTCCTTTAATTCGGCTTCTTGTCATTAATTTCCCGTGTTAATTCCTCGTCTGCTATTTATTATCCCTTATTAACTTTTCTTTATGACAGTTTACTATTTCTCCATTATCTCTTCCTCTTCTTTCTTTTTTTGTAACTTTTCTCTTATTCCTGTTCATGAGTTTCTCCTTCCTTCTGTCTCCGTCTATTTATTAATCATTCTTAACTTACCCTTACGATAATCTGCTTTTCCATTCCTTTCTCTTTCTCTTTTGATATCTTGATTAACTTACCTTTAGCAAAATTACCTGTTTTTCATTGTCTTTCTCTTTCTTTTTTCCTTTGTTTCCCTTCTCGTTACATTCGTCTGATTCTCGTCAATGATGTTCTGCTTCCCTTCTCTCTTTAGCTAATTATTAACCTTAACTTACCTTTACGCCAATTACCTGTTTTTCATTGTCTTTCTCTTTCTCTTTTCCTCTCTTTCCCTTCTCGTCACATTCCTCTGATTCTTGTCCATGATTTTCTGCTTCCCTTCTCTCTTTTGCTAATTATTAACCTTAACTTACCTTTGCGACAATTACCTGTTTTTCATTGTCTTTCTCTTTCTTTTTTCCTTTGTTTCCCTTCTCGTTATATTCGTCTGATTCTTGTCAATGATTTTCTGCTTCCCTTCTCTCTTTAGCTAATTATTAACCTTAACTTACCTTTACGCCAATTACCTGTTTTTCATTGTCTTTCTCTTTCTCTTTTCCTCTCCTTCCCTTCTCGTCACATTCCTCTGATTCTTGTCCATGATTTTCTGCTTCCCTTCTCTCTTTAGCTAATTATTAACCTTAACTTACCTTTACGCCAATTACCTGTTTTTCATTGTCTTTCTCTTTCTTTTTTCCTCTCCTTCCCTTCTCGTCACATTCCTCTGATTCTTGTCCATGATTTTCTGCTTCCCTTCTCTCTTTAGCTAATTATTAACCTTAACTTACCTTTGCGACAATTACCTGTTTTTCATTGTCTTTCTCTTTCTCTTTTCCTCTCCTTCCCTTCTCGTCACATTCCTCTGATTCTTGTCCATGATTTTCTGCTTCCCTTCTCTCTTTAGCTAATTATTAACCTTAACTTACCTTTACGCCAATTACCTGTTTTTCATTGTCTTTCTCTTTCTCTTTTCCTCTCCTTCCCTTCTCGTCACATTCCTCTGATTCTTGTCAATGATTTTCTGCTTCCCTTCCTCTCCTTTATTAATATTGGCCTTATCATTTTACCTTTATTAATCCTTACTAACTTACATTTTAGACAGTTTCCTGCTTCTCCATTCCTTTGCTTCTTCTTTTCCTCTCCTTCCCTTCTTGTTATGCTCCTCTTTTCTAGAATTTCCTGTTTCAATTTATCTCTATAGCTATTTATTAACATTATCTCCTCATTATCACATCTCACTTAACCTTATGATGATTTCCAGTTCCTACATTCATTTTCATTCTGTTTTCCTTCCCTTCCCATTTCCTCACACTGCTTTTAATCTTTTCCATAATCTCCAACTTCCTTTTTCTTCCCCGGCGTAACCTTATTAATATTTTACCTTTACCTTCATCTCCTGTTTTTCCACCCATTTTCTTTTTCTCGACTTTCTTGTTTCATTAATTATACAGTGTTATAAATCCTCTTACATCACCTACTCCATCCTTTCCCCTTCAGGTATTTCCTTTTAAGTCTTGCCTGTGATCCAATCTCACGTTTTTTTTTCCTTTTCATCCTTTCCATTTTCCTTCTTTCCCTTCTCCTCCTGCATTAGTTACCTCCATTGACTCTCCTATAATCTTTTTCCCCACTTTTTCCTTTCCTTCCCTTTTCTTTCCATTCGTTTTCTTCCCTTTCCTCTCATTTCCTTCCATTTGCTTTCCTCTTCTTCCTTTTCTAGTTTTGTTTCTTTCCTTCCCATGTAATGATTTTCTTTCTCATCTTTTTCTCCACTGAATCTTTTCCCTTAATCTGTTTCTTCACTTCTTTTCCTTTCTTTTTTTCTCCTCGTCTTCTCCTGCTTTTAATCTTTTTCCACACTCTCCTGTTTCCTCAATTTTTTTCCTCTCCTTCTTTACCTCCTCACCTTTTCTTCCTTTTAATCTTTATCACACTAACTCTCGTCCTTCTTTCTCGTTTTCTTCCCCCCTGAATATTGTCCTTAATCTTCCGTTTCTTCATTTTTTTCATTCCCTTTTTCTCCTCATCTTCTCCTGTTAATCTTTTCCACAATCTTCCGTTTACTTAATTTTTCTTCCCTCCTTCTTCCTAGTTTTCTTCCTCGCTGAATATTGTCTTTAATCTTCATCAGTTTTTTTCCTTCCTTTTTTCTCGTCTTTTTCTTCCTCCCCGCCAGGTGTTCTCTCGTAATATTCCTCATTCCCTCCGCCTTCCCTCCGGTACGGCAGCTTTTCCTACTTCTTTTATTCCCCGGCCAGCGCGTGCCTTCTCATCTTCCTGGATTAGCTCTCGTCTTGGCCTGGCTGCGGATAAGTACGAGTAGTTCATTCCCTTATTATACTTTTTAGGCGTGCTCAACCTCCCGGGGCCAGAGAGATATTAATAGAAATGTGGATTAGGTATGCAGTGTTAGACTAGACTTGTTTCTATATTTCCCAACCACCTGATTTCCTTATATCGTGTTTTGTTATATTTCATTTCGCTATTTACCCTATTTCGTTATACTTCTTTTTCGTTATACGCATTTTAATACCGTCATTGCGTTGTAGTTTTTATCGCTATACCATTTTTTGCTGTACCTTTTGTCATTATTCATTTTTTTCGTTATACTCTATCATTATTTATTCAATTTTTCTTCATTATACCCTCTTTCGTTATCCCCTGTCAATAAATCGTATATATATTTTATTTTATATCAGTGGATACGGCTCAAGGGCAACAAAAAGCGTTCAAAAAAAGCCCGCTACTCGCTGCTCCCACAAAAATAAAGTAAAGAATAGCCAAAAGAGAGGTTAGTTTCGGGTGGAAAGGTGTCTTGATCCACTGTTTGAATTTCTCTCATTTATTAATATCATCTTAATTACATCTTATTAACTTACTCGTACTACAATTCCCTGTTTTTTCTTTTTTTTTGTCTTACTCTCCTTCCCCTTTCATCACACTCCTATTAGTCTTTTCCATAATCTCCAGTTTCCTTTTCTCTCCAGGGGTATCTTATTAATTTTTACCTTTATTTTAATCTCCTCGGACTCAAACTAGAAACTCATTAATACAAGCTTATCAAATATGTAATGGTATACCGTTAAAACTTACCTACCATCTCCGTTTTTTTCTTATCTCACCCACATGTTGCCAAAAGGTTGTTCATTTTGTTGTTTTTTTAATTTACGTAACTCAGACCCCAAATACATTAATACAAACTTTTATTGTATATGTAATGCTTGACGAGTTACCCTTACCTACAACACGTTATTTTATACTTCTTCCTTACCTTAACTTTTCATCTTCTCAGCAGCTAAACATCCTTTCATCTCTCTTCTTTGATCCCTCCATCCCTGTCCATCACCCCACTTCATCCTCCTTCTTTTCTATCCATCCCTTCAACTCCAACCTCCCTTCTTCTTTCTCCTCCTTCTCAAATCATTCCTCCTCCTTCTCATATCATTCCTCCTCCTCCTCATATCATTCCTCCTCCTCCATTCCTCCATCACAATCTCTTCTCCTCCTTCCTTCTCTCTCTCTCTCTCTCTCTCTCTCTCTCTCTCTCTCTCCTCCTCCTCTCTCTCTCTCTCTCCTCTCTCTCTCTCTCTCTCTCTCTCTCTCTCTCTCTCTCTCTCTCTCTCTCTCTCTCTCTCTCTCTCTCTCTCTCTCTCTCTCTCTCTCTCTCTCTCTCTCTCTCTCTCTCTCTCTCTCTCTCTCTCTCTCTCTCTCTCTCTCTTCCCTTTTTCCCTCTTCTCCCTTGCCAATCTGCACATCTCTTTTTTCCTTCCTTCCTTCCCCCCTCCCTCTTCTATCCTTCCCTCCTTTCCCTTGCCAATCTCCATGAATCCTCCTCTCCTTTCTTCCTTCCTCTTGTCTCCTCTCCTCTCCCTTATCTCCTCTACCTTACCTCCTCCTCCTCCTCCTCCTCCTCCTCATTCCCCTCCTCACTTGAGCTTGCATGACCCGCGCGTGACCTCACCTGACCTGCTTTCATTCCCTCCCCGGCCGCCCCTCTGATTGCTGTGTTAGCGTCCTCGCCTCTCCCGCCTCGCTGGTAACTTCGGCCACTTATTTCGTTGAGTCCTCCCAGGAATTATTTTAAAGTCTTCCCCAAACTTTTAATCTGCGGCCTCGTTACCGGAGTCTGACCCTGACCAGGCCTTCATGCTGTTGACCTTTGACCTCCTGTGTGCTTGTCTGTTGGCGTTGTTTTATCAGCCACGCACGAAGTTACACACACAATTTTACACACACACACACACACACACACACACACACACACACACACACACACACACACACATACACACGCAGGGATCCAAGTTAAGGCGAAATGAATTTACTGTGACAAACCACCATAAAGAAAAAGAGAGAGAGAGAGAGAGAGAGTCGTAGATAATTCTCCGCTAATAAGCCCCGCGACACGCCGCCAGACAGGGCAGCACATCATGGGTCATTAGCGCCGGTAATTAACACACAACTCTTGCCGCGCGTAATGCTTCACTGCCGGAGACGTCACCAAGCGTTCCCACTCGTTAATCGCCGCTACCCTCGTTATACGGTCTTATTCGTTATGCCCTTCGTTGTATCGTTTTTGTTATGCCACATTTTGTTATACTCTTTTCTTCATTATTCCTTCGTTGTATCGCTTTTCGTTTTATCGTTTTTTGTTATGTAATATTTCGTTATACTTTTTTTTTCGTTATCCCTTCGTTGTATCGTTTTTATAGTATCGTTTTTTGTTATGCCAGATTTCGTTATCCCCTCTTATTCGTTAAACCCTTCGTTGTATCGTTTATGTATTAGAGTTTTTTGTTATGCCATATTTCGTTAGACTCTTTTTTTCGTTATCCCTTCGTTGTATCGTTCATATATTTTCGTTTTTTTGTTATGCCATTTTTCGTTATACTTTTTTTTCGTTATTCCTTCGTTGTATCGTTTTTCCTTCTATCTTTTTTTTTGTTATGCCATATTTCGTTATACTTATATTTTCGTTATTCACTTCATTGTATCGCATTTCGTTATATCCTGTTTCGCTATATGCCGTTTTTTTGTTTTACTTACTCTTCGTTGTACCTTTCTCTATATCGTTTTTGCGTTATATCCATCACTTCTCTTCTAATTTTCAGTATTTTTTTTTTTGTTACACCCTTTCTTTATATCGTCTTTTGTTATATGCTATTTCGCGATGCACTTCTTCGTTATTCTTCGTTTTTTTTGTTATTCCCTTCTTTATATTGTTTTCTGTTATGTGTTGTTTCGCTATACACTTTTTCGTTATTCTTCTTTTTCTTTATACCTTTCTTTATATCGTGTTTTGTTATATTCTAATTCGCTATATACCACTTTTTGTTATACTTCTTTTTCGTTAGACGCATTTATATACCGTCATTGCGTTGTAGCTTTTATCGCTATATCATTTTTCGTTGTATCTTTTTATCATTATTCACTGTTTTCGTTATACTCTATCAATATATATTCACCTTTTCTTCATCATACCATCTTTCGTTATACCCTGTTTCATTATACCCTCTTTCGTTATACCATCTTTCGTCATACCCTGTTTCGTTATACCATCTTTCGTCATACCCTGTTTCATTATACCCTCTTTCGTTATATCATCTTTCGTCATACCCTGTTTCGTTATACCCTCTTTCGTTATACCATCTTTCGTCATACCCTGTTTCATTATACCCTCTTTCGTTATACCATCTTTCGTTATACCCTGTTTCGTTATACCCTCTTTCGCTATACCCTGTTTCATTATACCCTCGTTCGTTATACCATCTTTCGTCATACCCTGTTTCATTATACCCTCTTTCGTTATACCCTGTTTCATTATACCCTCTTTCGTTATACCATCTTTCGTCATACCCTGTTTCGTTATACCCTCTTTCGTTATGCATTTTTTCGTTATGTTGTCGTTTTCGTTACTCAGTCCTCTCTTCTAAACCCATTTTTCGTTACACTCTTCGCAAAACATTTCAATATGCCTGTTTCGCTATGCCCTTTTTCATTATACCTTTCGTTACACCTGTCGTTATACGCTTCATCGTTATACTCGTCGTTTTGCCCCGAGTTCTCTTCGTTATACCAGTTATACCATACGTTAAACCCTCATTCGTGTTACATTTTTTCCTGGATACATTTTTTTCCTTATATCCTTTTTCATATCGTTTTCGCTCAACTTTTTCGTTTTATTTGATCTTTTTACGCTCTCTTCGTCGGTCCTTTTGAACACACACACACACACACACACACAGACACACACACACACACACACACACAAGCCCGAAAAAATAAACACCTGCACATACCCAACCAGCGAATGTGAGAGAGAGAGAGAGAGAGAGAGAGAGAATATTCCCCTGACCAGTTCCCTCACAATATTTTCTTGCGCTGGGAACGGTTTTGCATTTACGATTTTGTCATGAAGATTTTTCCTCCCGTGCCGTTGAAATCAAATACCATAGTGCAAGGAGAGAGAGAGAGAGAGAGAGAGAGAGAGAGAGAGAGAGAGAGAGAGAGTAGAATTGGAGTATTAAAAAAAGGAAATACGAGAAGAGCAAAAGGGAGTGGAAAGGAGAAGGAAAGGATGGAAGGAGAGCTAAGAATGAAGGGAATTATAGACGAAAAGAGCGGAGAGAGGAGAGAAGGAGGAAAGGATGAAAGACAAGAGCGAAGGAGGGAGGAAAGGAGGAAAATAACAGTTACATTATAGTATTCGTAAAGCGTAACTAACTATGTTGCACAAAATTCATTCTCTCTCAGCGCTGGTCGGAATCCTTTATCACGTTGCCAGAATAACACAGCTGCTCGGCGCCTCGGGTTGATTAATTCAAGGAACATAAAAAGGTGAATAGGTGGGCACACACACACACACACACACACACACACACACACACACACACACACACACACACACACACACACACACACCTCTCCTCCCGAAATTGACTTCTCTTTCGGCCGCTCCTCTCTAATTTTTTTTAGGGGCAGCAAGTAGCGGGCTTTTTTTTTTTTCATTATTGTTTTCTTTTTTTTTAACCCCTTGAGCTGTCTCCTTTGCTGTAAAACACACACACACACACACACACACACACACACACACACACACACACACACACACACACACACACACACACACACACACACACACACACACACACACACACACACACACACACACACACACACACACACACACACAAGAAGACCTTAACTCCTTGCAATCACACCTTTCTCCTAGTATTCTATTTAGGAAGAAACACACCCAAAAAACAAGAAACAGGAAAGGGAACGTAATAATAGAAACATGAAATTCTATTCCTTGTAAGAGATGGAAATGATATGAAACTGAAGATCGGAATAAGTATAAAGAAAAGAAAGTATAAATAAAAAGAAAAATAATGAAAACGTGATATCAAGAAAACGAAACTTGGAAAAGATACGAAACATGGAAATGAAAAAAAAATAAAAGGGAAAAAAACAAAGAAAAAAAAGCAAAAAAATAGAGAATGCAGTTTGTACAAGAGAGAATATAAGGAAAAAATAACAAAACGAAAGCAGAAAGTGAAATAACAGAATACGGAAGAGGACGGACATAAAACATAAAACGAAACGAAAAAAATAAAAGAGAAAACACAAGTGGAAAAATAGATAAAAGTAAAATAAGTGAAATAGAAGCAATTTTATCCGACACGAAAAAAAGAGATTAGGGAAAAGTGCAAAATAGAAAAATGTGAAAGAAAGAATAAAACAAAGAAAGGTCAACAAACACCAACATGAGAGAGAGAGAGAGAGAGAGAGATGAATAGATAAATTGAGACAGAAAAATAAATAGAGATAGATAAATTAATGAATAGATAGGTAGATAGATACATAATTTCAGAGAGAGAGAGAGAGAGTTTGTGGAAGGGAGGAAGGAGAGAAAAGAATGGTAGCATGTGAGACAAGAGGGAGGAAGGAGAGAAGGTTCGTTAAGAGAGAAGGAAAGGAGAAGAGGTGAGAGGTGAGAGGGAGAAGGTGTGGAAGGAAAATGATTGGTGTGAATTTAGAATCAAGGAAGGAAGGGAAGGGGAAGAAGGAGTAAGGAAAGAGGTAAGGGAAAACAAAAAAGGAAGGGGAGGAAGAAGGAATAGAGAAGGAAAGGGTTTGAGATGACGGAAAGAATGAAGGAAAGATGGATTTGACGGAAGGAATGGAAAGAGAGAGTATAAAAGAGAATGAGGGAAGGTGTGTGGAAGAGCAAAGAGAGAGAAAAGGGAAGGAAAGAGGAAGAGAGAGGGAGGTAAAGTATTTGTAAAGGTAGGGAGAGAATGAAGGAAAGATGGATTTGACGGAAGGAATGGAAAGAGAGAGTATAAAAGAGATTGAGGGAAGGTGTGTGGAAGAACAAAGAGAGAGAAAATTGGAGGAAGGAGGAAGAGAGAGGGAGGAAAGGTATTTGTAAAGGTAGGGAGAGAATGAAGGAAAGATGAATGTAAAGGAGGGAGGTAAACAAGGGAGAGATATGGGTGGTAGGGAGAGGTGTAGAAAAAGAATGATGGAGAGAAGGTATATGGACACAATGGAAGGGAGGGAGAGACGAGACAGCGTAGGAGAGAGAAAGTAGAAAGAAAGGATGGAAGAAAGGAGTGAAAGAGTAGAGGAAGAGGAAAGATGGGAAAGCATATGGGAGAGAAAGAATAAGGGAGAGAAGAAAGGTAGGGAGGAAAGTGTGAACCTTTGAGTAGGAAGGAAAATTGTGTGACAGGGGGAAGGAAGGGAGTAAGGAACTTTGTGTGGGAGGAAGACAGGTGGTGAGGGAAGGAAAGGGAGAGAGGGAGAGAGAGAAGAAAAAGAGAGAGATGACAGGAAATGAAGTAAGGAAGGTGTGAAAGCAAGGAATAGGGGAGGAAGGGAACGTAGACATTTATTTTGGAGGAGGTGAGAAGTGAAGGAAAGGAAAGGAAGGTAAATAGAGATAAAGAAGAAAGAGAGATGGAAGGAAGATGAAAAGAGGGAAAACGCGAAGTGAATCGTGTGTTTAGAAAAGAGAGAAATGAAGAGAAATGGAAAGGGCGTGACGGAAAATGAAATACAGTGAAAATTATAAAGATGGAAAATAAAAAGAAATCAGAGAAAAAAAAGAGATGAAAAAAGAGTGATGAGGAGAAAGAGAGGAAATGAAAAACGAGTGAAAAAGAAGGAGAGTAAAAAAGAGGAAACAGAGAAAGTAAGAGAAAACGAGTAATGAAAAGAAAAATGAAGAGAAATAAAAGAGAAAGACATCAATAAATAAAAAAAAAGGAAAGGTGGGAGGGAGGGGACAGGTTTGAATACGTTTAATGAGAGGCTTTTACAGGTGCAACAGGTGAAGTGTTTCCCCGCCAGGTGTAAAGGTACTGAGGCGGCGTCATTAGAGCGCCCAGGTAGACTTAGGAAGGTGTGTGTATTAATGAGTGTGGGAGAGCTTTATGTATACACGATGGAGAGAGAGAGAGAGAGAGAGAGAGAGAGAGAGAGAATCCTTCACTTTATCTTTTTTTTCTAATTTTACCTGTTTTAGTTATTTGCAAAGATCAATTTTTAGACATTTTTTTATATTGATTTTTTGTTTAGTTTATTGATTAGTAACACACACACACAAAAAAAAATATCCCTCCCTTCCTATATACCACACTTCATTCCCCTCCCTCCTCCTCCTCCTTCTCCTCCTCCTCCTCCAGTATCCTTCCTCACGCCTCATTTCCATACACGAGCCGCGAGATTACGATTGTCTGATTGTGTTGCCTCAGAACCTCTCAGAAAGGACAGGTGGAGAGACAGGTGTGTGTGTGTGTGTGTGTGTGTGTGTGTGTGTGTGTGTGTGTGTGTGTGTGTGTGTGTGTTTGTGGGAGGTGCTCGTAGGGTATAAGTTGGATAAATTTATGTTCAGGAAGGAAATGGGCAAGAAATGGCTTATACGAACAGGGAAGTGGATCGTGGATGAGTGGAATAAGCTGAGCAGACGTGTGGGTAAAGCAAACAGTATTGAAAGGTCTAAGTGGAGGTTATATGCTTAGGGAGTAATGGAAGATGTGTGGGCGAAGAGAGAGGAAAGGATAGGAAGAAGGAGAAAAGAAGGAAAGAAGTTAGGCAGCGAGAGAATGCAGGGAAGGTGAGTTTGAAGGAAGGACGGGAAGGGAATTTTGTGAACTACCCATCTTGAGGAAGTGCCGTGTGTAGGCCGTCTGGCATCCTGTAATCTCCCTATATCTCTGTTTACATTTCGTTCTTTCTTCGCCTTAATTATAAATAAATACTGATCTCTGAGTAAACGAGATAGTAAATTAGATGGTTAAATAGTTGGTTAAATTATTCAATGGTTAGTTTGTTTGGTATTTAAGTATTTAGATAGTTACATAGGTAGGTAAATATTTTGTTCAATAGTAAGATAGTCAGATAGTTAGTTAATTTAACAGGACTTTAGGGAGAATAGGTAAGAATAAAATGGCAGTAGGAGAGGATGACTTTGGAGAGTGGGAAGAGAATACGAAGGAGGAGAATGAAAATAGGACGAAAAGGAAGACGAGTGAGAGAAAACCTTGATACAAAACAGGAAGAGGAGGAAGAGAAGGAAGAGGAGGAGTAGAGGTGGGAGAAAAATAAGAAGAAAGAAGATGTATGAAGATAGACAAGATGATAAACAGTGTCAGAACCAAAAAAGAAAAAAAAATAGAAATAAAGAAAAATAAATTGAAATGCATATTGAGAGAGAGAGAGAGAGAGAGAGAGAGAGAGAGAGAGAGAGAGAGAGAGAGAGAGAGAGAGAGAGACGAGAGAGACGAGAGAAATGAGAGAAATCTTGAAAAATGTAAAAATGGAGAAATCGCCGAGTGAAAAGTGATAACGTCGGGTCGGAGGTGAAGTGGAAAACATCGAAGGTATCTGATGAAGAAATGAATTACAAGACTTGGGAGGCAAAACAGACGGGAAGACGAGACTGACGGCGGCCGGAAAAAATGAGAGGAATAAGAAATCGAGATGAAGATTGGAGGAGGAGGAGGAGGAGGAGGAGGAGGAGGAGGGGCTTAGCGGGCGAAGGCGGGATGAAATATTCTTTAAATGGAGGGTTGAAAGGAAGAAAAGTGGAGATTGGCAGATGACGAGGCAGACAAATCGGGGAGGAAGGGGATTTGGGAGGTGAGGGAGGATGAAGGAAATGGAAGAATGAAAGTCTTAAAGGAATTTTAGGAAAGCGATAAGATAAAGAAGAGTAAATAAAGGGAGAAAGAAAAAGAAAACTGGAGCTGAGGATGAACTGGATTTGACGATGAAAGAAGAGAGGAATAGAAATGTTAAAAGAATATTAGGAAAGTGACTAGATAAAGGAGAGTATTTGGAAATAAAGAGAGAAAGAAGAAGAAAACTTGAGCTGAAGATGAACTGGGGGTGAGGATGAAAGAGGAGGAGGAATAGGAGTTTTAAAAGAATATTAGGAAAGTGATAAGATAAAGGAAACTATTTGGAAAGAGCGGAAGGAGGAAAGAAATGGAAAACTAGAAGATTGAAGGATGAAAATAAAAGAATAAGATAAAAAAATCGATCTGGGAAGAGAGTGAGGAAGAAAGAAAAGGAGAATTATGAGCGTTAAGTGGAATATGAGGATAGAGATAAGGGAAAGAAAGAATAGAAGGTAAAGAAGGGAAAGAAAACGGAAAGAAGGTAGAAAGAAAAAAGGAAGATTAGGAGGGACAAGCGAGTTTAAGAAGAGTGTTTGGGAAAAAAGGAAGAGATAAAAGGAGAAATAGCGTTTTGGGAACTGGAGGAAAATGATAAATTAAAGAACAGGAACAAGAGTAACCAGAAAAAAAGAACAAGAACCAGAGGAAGAAGAAGAACCGGAGGAAGAATAATTACAAGAACCATAACAAGAGGCAGAACTAGAACAAGAACAAGAACAACAAAAACAAAAAAAACAAGGAGCATGGATAAGGATCAGTGAATAGCGGGCTTTTTTTTTCACATTTGTTTCATTTTTTATGCCCTTGAACTGACTCTGCTGTAAAAAAATAAAAAAAATAAAAATAAATAAATAAAAAAAATCATAACTTCGAACAAAATCACGAAAAACACTAAAAAAAACGCAAAAGAAAACAGATATAAATAGCACGCGTCCAGAATCTAACCTAACAAGACTCCAGAGGTGGCCCACTCACGTCTCTTTCCAGCATTAGTCGCCTTCAGAACTCGTTACCTCAGCCTTGTATCCTCTTGGCCGCCGCTGCCCCCACGTGGAAGCCGTTGCAGGGGTCGAGGCGTGGGGCAGAAGACCTTGAGGCATCCATAAGGGCGCCCGCTGAGTCCCGGCTGGTTCCTACTCTTCCCCTCCCTTTCAAAGCCCTTTCCGTCGGTGTCCTGCGGTTCGGTGTCTGGTCTTTTGATCTTATCCTTCGTTTCCTGTTTTCCTTCAAAGATAGTTACGTGGATGTCCCGCTGGGTGTGGTGGCTGGTCTGAGCTTCATCTTTCCCCTCATTTTTTTTTTTTTTTTGGCTCTGATCTTCCCCATCCTCCTTGTTTATGATCGCCTTTGGTTTCCTTTCCTTTCATCTTTTTCCTTTTTCATCTCCTTTCCTTTTTCATTCAATTTAATTTAGTTTTTTTTCCTTTTCCTTAAATAAATGATAAAAAATAATAATAAATAAAACAATAATAATTATATAAATTCTTCCCTTAATTTCCTTCATCCTCTTTGTTTATGATCGCCTTTGGTTTCCTTTGCTTTCATCTTTTTCCGATATCTCACACTTTTCTATTTGTTTCATTCAATTTAATTTCGTTTTTTTCCTTTTCTTTCCTTTCCATTATCTGTTTTTCTCCTTATCCCTTTTCCCTTTCCGATATCTCACACTTTTCTATTTCTTTCATTCAATTTCATTTCGTTTTTTTCCTTTTCTTTCCTTTCCATTATCTGTTCTTCTCCTTATCTCTTTTCCCCTTCCGATATCTCACACTTTTCTACTTATTTCTTTCAATTTAATTTCGTTTTTTCCCTTTTCCTTTCCTTTCCATTATCTGTTCTTCTCCTTATCCTTTTCCCGTGCATTTCATTTCCTTTTTTTCTCTTTCCATCTCTCTCTCTTCCCTTCCCTTTTCTTTCCCTTCACTTCCTTTCCTTAAAATTCCCTTTGCCTCCATTTCCATTCTTTTTCTGCTCTTCCTTTTTTCTCTTCTATCTTTCCCTTCCCATCCCATCCCCTTTCCTTTTCACCCCTTTCAAATTCCTTCTTACTTTCCCGGCTTTCCGTTTCTTTTCCTTTTATTTTTCCCCCTTTGCCTCCTTTTCTCTTATTTTCTCTGCTCTTCCTTTTCTCTTTTTTCCTTCTCTTCCCATCCACTCCCTCTCCTTTTCACTCCCTTCCAATCCATTTTCTTTCCCGGCCTTCATTTTGCTTTCCCTCCATTTTTTTATTGAATTCCTCTTTCATCCTTTTCCTGCTCCTCCTTTTTCTCTCCTTTCCTTCCCATCCCATCCCTTCCCTTCCCAATTCCTTCTCTCTATCCCTGCCTTTCGTTGCCTTTCCTTTCTTTTCTTTTCCATTTTGTTCCTTTCCCTGCTCTTCCTTGTTCTCTTTTATCCTTCCGTTTCCAAGCCCTTCTTTCCCTTCCTGCCTTTCGTTGCCTTTCTTTTAATTTCTTTTCCATTTCATTCCTTTTCCATACTTCTCATGCTCTTCCTTTCTCCCTCTCCTTTGCATCCCTTTCCAGTCCCTTCTTTTAATCCCTTCCTTCTGTTTCCCTTTATTTTCCTTCCCTTTCCTTTCATATTTTATTTTCCATTTCATTCCCTCTTGCTCTTCCTTTCTGACTCCTTTCCTTCCCTTCTCATCCAATCCCTCTTCTTTGCATCCCTTTCCAGTCCTTTCTTTCAATCCCTTTCTTCCGTTTCCCTTTTTTTCCCTTTCCTTTCCTTCCCTTCCCATCCATTCCCTTTCCTTTTCACCCCTTTCCAACCCCTTCTATCAATCCCTTCATTCCGTTTCCCTGTTTTTTCCTTTCCTTTCCTTCCCTTCCCATCCATTCCCTTTCCTTTTTACCCCTTTCCAACCCCTTCTTTCTATCCTTGCCCTCTGTTGCCTTCCCTTTCATTTCTTTTCCATTTCCTTCCCTCTTTCTCCCTCACCGCGACTCAAAGACAGATAAACGCATCTTTCCTTTATCCTTCCCTCGGCTTGTCCCTCCCCGGCGTGACTCAGGGCGGCTCAGCGCGTCTGCCCGTTGTCTGGAGGCTCGTCTTATCCCGCCTTCCTTTCTTTCTCCTGTTTTTGGTTCCTCTCTTTACCGGGCTTTGTTTTGATTCCGTTTTTTCTTTCTTTTTTCCCCTGCATTTCCATTCCCTTCCTTTCCTTTTCTTAGTTTTTCCGGTATTGTTTTGATTCCGATTTTTTTCCTTTTTTCTTCTTTTCCTTTCTTCCTTTCCCTTCCTTTTCTTTCCTTAGTTCGCCGGTATTGTTTTGATTCCGTTTTTTTTCCTTTTTTCTTCTTTTCCTTTCTTCCTTTCCCTTCCTTTTCTTTCTTTAGTTCTCCCGGTATTGTTCTGATTCCTTTACGTTATTTTCTTTCTATATATCTACTTTACCTTGATTCCGTTTTTTTTTCGTTTTTTCGTTTTTTTTTTCCTTTCTTCCTTTCCCTTCCTTTCCTTTCCTCAGGTCATCCAACATCCAAGGTTGTTTCACTCATCTAAAGTATCTGACATATTTACCTTTCGTCTGCACAAGTATTTTTTCTCTCATATTCATGTTATTAATTGCCACTATCGCTCTCTTTCATCTCCTCATCATGCATCAGTAATTATTTCCCGTCACCTGTGTTGGGTTGAATAATACACTGCCTGATATTAACTTTTCATCATTGCCTTATTTACATTTCACTGGCGCAGGTTTTATTTATCATCTTCCGGTTTACTGATCACCACATTTTTGTTTATCTTACTGTGTTTCATTGATCATGCAGACCCTCAAGTTCATGAAGAGCCGGCACCTCACCTTCATGCAGGCCACGCGACTCCCGGCCAAGATTGTACCCAGCCCTTACTGCCTCGTGTCCCTCAACCAGGTCAGTGTTATGCTAGGTTAGGTTAGGTTAGGTTAGGTTATCAGTCTCGTACCTGTCCTGTGTTGGGTTCAGTAATACGTTGCCTGATCCTTATTTTTCCTTGTCGCCTTATTTCCTTTTTGCTGATGTATAGGTTAAATCTCATCTTCCTTTTCACTGAGCACATTATTCGCCTTTTTTTCCATATTGTATTTTCGTAATCATTATCTCACCTGTTTGTTGTACTAGGTTAAGTTATATATTGCCTGATCATTTTTCCTTGTGGTTTTGTTTGCCTTTTCTATGTATGTGTCAGCTTTCTCGTTTTCCTCTTTTCTTTAACATTAATAATCACTTGTTTTTAATCCCTAATCGTAGAGTCATCTTTCCTACACCTAAATGATGTGTAGAGCTTTTTTTTTACCTTGATATTAGTGTGATGTATAGAGTTTGACGTGTAGAGTTATCCTTTTACCTTGATATTAATGTGATGTATAGAGCTTGTATGATGTGTAGACTGTTTTTTTTACCTTGATATTAGTGTGATGTATAGAGCTTGTTGTATAGAGCTTTTCTATTACCTTGATATTAGTGTGATGTATAGAGTTTGACGTGTAGAGTTATCCTTTTACCTTGATATTAATGTGATGTATAGAGCTTGTATGATGTGTAGAGTGTTTCTTTTACCTTGATATTAGTGTGATGTATAGAGCTTGTTGTGTAGAGCTTTTCTATTACCTTGATACTAGTGTGATGTATAGAGTTTGACGTGTAGAGTTATCCTTTTACCTTGATATTAATGTGATGTATAGAGCTTGTATGATGTGTAGAGTGTTTTTTTTTACCTTGATATTAGTGTGTGTATAGAGCTTGATGTGTAGAGCTTTTTTTGTTTACCTTGATATTAGTGTGATGTATAGAGTTTGACGTGTAGAGTTATCCTTTTACCTTGATATTAATGTGATGTATAGAGCTTGTATGATATGTAAAGCGTTTCTTTTTCCTTGATATTAGTGTGATGTATAGAGATTGTTGTGTAGAGCTTTTCTATTACCTTGATATTAGTGTGATGTATAGAGTTTGACGTGTAGAGTTATCCTTTTACCTTGATATTAATGTGATGTATAGAGCTTGTATGATGTGTAGAGTGTTTCTTTTACCTTGATATTAGTGTGATGTATGGAGCTTGATGTGTAGAGTTATCCTTTTACCTTGATATTAGTGTGATGTATGGAGCTTGATGTGTAGAGTGTTTCTTTTACCTTGATATTAGTGTGATGTACGGAGCTTGATGTGTAGAGTTTTTCTTTTACCTTGATATTAGTGTGATGTATGGAGCTTGATGTGTAGAGTGTTTCTTTTACCTTGATATTAGTGTGATGTATAGAGCTTGTATGATGTGTAGAGTCTTTTTTTTACCTTGATATTAGTGTGATGTATGGAGCTTGATGTGTAGAGTGTTTCTTTTACCTTGATATTAGTGTGATGTATAGAGCTTGATGTGTAGAGTGTTTCTTTTACCTTGATATTAGTGTGATGTATGGAGCTTGATGTGTAGAGTGTTTCTTTTACCTTGATATTAGTGTGATGTATGGAGCTTGATGTGTAGAGTGTTTCTTTTACCTTGATATTAGTGTGATGTATGGAGCTTGATGTGTAGAGTTTTTCTTTTACCTTGATATTAGTGTGATGTATGGAGCTTGATGTGTAGAGTTTTTCTTTTACCTTGATATTAGTGTGATGTATGGAGCTTGATGTGTAGAGTTTTTCTTTTACCTTGATATTAGTGTGATGTATGGAGCTTGATGTGTAGAGTTTTTCTTTAAGCATCATTTTCTTTCTAATCCCTAATCGTATAGTCACCTTTCCTACACCTGTTTGATATATAGAGCTTTTTCTTTTTACCTTGATATTAGTTTCAATCGTTATCAAATTCCCCTTTCACATGCACATGGTATATCTCTCATTTATATTTGTACTGACGACTATAACCACTATTTCTCGTCTCCCTGTCATTCCGTAATTACCTTTGTCCATGTTTTCTGCTTGCGACAATAACATATCCCCGAGACTCGTTTACCATCGTTACCTCACTCACTTTTCAGCCATACGTCATGTACACCGTCTTTCCCTTCCATTAGTGAGCGCATTAACGTTTCAACATCCATCTCTCATCGACCGACAGTCACTATTACACCTGCCAAAGTAAGTGTGCGTGATTTATTTTCCATCAATACGTTATGCTCCTTATAGACTTGGACAATACTAAGCACCTTATACTTGTCTTTTCTTCATTCGTCATTCAGTAACCAGTCATTCTAGCCCGAGTTTGTCTTGCTGGGCTACAAAATCAATCATCTGGCATTGTTATTTTTTTTCATCTTTCGGTAATTTGGTTATTGATTTTAGTGTGTTTTCTTCCTTTCCTTCCTCTGCACATCCCTGTTCTCTTCTGTTCCTTTGATTGCCGTTCATTCGTCAGTCTTCCACCAGTCTGCTACGTAATCTGTTGCCTGACAATCGTTTTTTTTTTCATTCTTTGGTAAATCGCCTCTCGTTTGATTATAGTGTATTTTTCTTCTTTCACTTCGTATTGCACATTCTTGTCGCTATTCGTTCACTCGTTCGCCGCTCAGTGATCATTCTTGCACCAGTCTGACGTGTTGGGTTAAATAATAATTGGATGATATCCGTTTCTTTTGCTCGTAGGAAATTTGCATCTCATCTTAATTGTATGTTTTTATTTCCCTTCTTATTGTATATCCCATTTTTATTTTTATTTTACATCCCACCCTATAGCGCCGGTAGGCTTTTTTCAGGGGTCAGATGGTCGGCCAAAGCCCCGTCATGGCGCAGGCAATTTTTAAAGTGTCGCCAGCTCTGCTTGGCTCATGCTGCCCGCCGGAACTCATTCTTGATTCACTGGACGGTTTCTTCTAGTGTCCGGGTTGATGGGTGGTCTTCTGGGCAGCATGTGGGTAGTCTTAGGGCACTCGGCTGTGACTGAAAAATCCCAGGTAGAAGCGTGGGGATTCGAACCGACGCTGTCCATGGCGTGGTGAATGTGAGCCCAGCACGCTAACCACTCAGCCACCGCCTTTTGTTCCCTCGCTCTCCTTTCATTCATCAATCTTGCACCAATCTGCCGTGTTGAGTTAAGTTATCTATTGCCTAGTATTCGTTTCTTATGTATGAACTATTCCGCTTCTTAATTTTTGTGTGTTTCTCTTCTTTTCCTTCATATTACACAACCTCGACGCTTTCTGTTCCCTCGACCGCCGTCCAGTCATCATTCTCGCACCAGTCTGTCATGTTGAGCCAAATATTATAAGGCCAGGTATCAATTTCTCATCCGTGCCTTATATATGTCTATGTCATGTGTCGTCTTTCACTATTCCATTCAACATTATTATATATATTTTTCTCTATACTATGGTCATTCCTACACCCTTATCTAACATTACTTGGTCGTTTTTCTTTTTTCTTTTAATACATGTTCGATAGTTCCTCATTTTTCCTTTTTTATCTAACTGTCCTTGGTCGTTTTCCTTTTTTCCTTTTAATACATTTTCTACAATTCCTAGTTTTCCCTTTTTTATCTAACAGTCCTTTGGTCGCTTTTCTTTTTTCCTTTTAATACATTTTCTACAATTCCTAGTTTTGCCTTTTTTATCTAACTGTCCTTGGTCGTTTTCTTTTTTTCCTTTTAATACATTTTCTACAATTCCTAGTTTTACCTTTTTTATCTAACAGTCTTTGGTCGTTTTTCTTTTTCCTTTTAATCCATGTTAAATAATTCCTCATTTTACCTTTTTTATATAACAGTCTTTGGTCGTTTTCTTTTTCCTTTTAATCCATGTTCGATAATTCCTCCTTTTACCTTTTTTTATTGGGCTTATCCATCGTCTCCCTTTGATCCCATCGCACAATACACATTCCCACACCCGCTGCTGGCAACCATTATCGGACGAACAATAAATCACCTCGTATCCATTCAGAATCCCTCTGTACGCCATTAACCATTGATACTTACGCCCTACTTCTTCTTCGGCCTCTCTTATCGATCGCAATTATTATGTCATTCTGTACATCGATCACTCTTGCTCTTGGTTGGGTGAGTGAACTTAACCTATTTTTCAGCTATCCCATTATGCACTCATATTTAAGCCCAAATTTTTATGTCTTTCCTTAACGATCACACTTATCATCTCATTACCCTGTCCTTTGATTATCTATACTCGGGGGGGGGGGGGGAGGGGAAAAATGACGTATATAGCTTAATCTTTATTCAGTCACCCCATAAACCGTTCACATGATGTTTTATTTTTTGTTTATCTTTCATTATCGATCACAACATTCATCTCATTATCCTGTATATCGATCATGCATACATGTGGGTGGGTGAGTGAGTGACTATATAGCTTAATCTTTATTCAGCTGCCGCTCCTGTCCTGTCACGCTCCTCCATACAGCCAATAGGCGTCCCCGGTGCCCTGTGTAGGTTCATAGACGCCGGGAGGAAAAACCTTAACCCGTTCAAGCCGGCAGGAGGGACGTGAATACCCTTGCTGGCGTGCTGCGAGGAATCGGATCCAATATCAACTCTCCTCCTTCACGCTGGTCTGTTTCACCTCATGCCTCATCTTTCAGTCCCCTTCTCCTTCACCTCGCTACCTCATCATCCTAACACCCAGCTCCTTCTCCTCATCCTTATTCGCTTTGGTCTCTTCCACCTCACCTCCTTCTGCACCATCTCACACACTCCTTCTCCTCCTCATACTTTCCTCCATTTCTCTTCCTCCTAATCCACCTCATATCTTGCTCATCCACACTCATACTGCTCTTCTCCACCGCATGCCCTCATCCTGTATCACACACTCTCCTTCTCCTCCTCATACTTTCCTTCACCTCGCTGCCTCCTCCTCCTCCTCTACCTCATACCATGCTTATTCATCTTCACACTGGTCTGTTCTATCTATGTCCTCCTCCTCCACTCTCTCTCGCTTTCCTCCTCCTCATACTCTCCTCCACCTCAGTCACCTTATACCTTGCCCATCCACCTTCATACTGGTCTTATCCACTTCATTTCCTTTTCCTAAACCTGACACTCCTTCATCTCCTAACTCTCCTTCACTCCGCCCTCCTTCATAGTTACATTTGTTCCATTCACCTCATGCTCATCTTCACCCTCACAACCTCCTCCTTCACCTTCACACCCTCCTTCTCCACCTCCCAATCTCCACATCCACCTCACACTCACGTTCGTCACCATCACAACCACGACAGACCCACCACCAGGGAAGACGGATATCCTACTATTATAACAAGGTCTATAAAGCGCTCTCTATCCTCTAAAGGCGTAACCAGAGACATCATGAATGAATACCAAAGCCCAATACTGCATAACCTAACCACAAGTCTTAGAACGGGCGAAGAGATGAACCTAACTTAAACTCTATCCCTCCCTTTTCAAAATACTAGCGCCATAGACCATCATGTATACAAAGGTTCACGTCCCCGTTGGTAACACTGCTCACTTGCTACTCACGATTCAGCGCGTCACACGGCGGGAACAGATCAAAAGAGAAACCGTAATATATAGAAAAGAAGAGAAAATGGCAGCATCGTTCAGAGCGGGTGTGGGAGAGAAAATATATGGATGGAGCGCCCGAGGGAGAACCTGGAGTCGATAATATGATCAGAAAACAGGAATAAAAAGTCGTGATGACTGATGACAGGCGGGAAGGAGAGGAGGGAAGGGGAGGAGAGGAGAGGAGAGAACAGGAGAGGACAGGAGAGGAGAGGAGAAAAGGCAGACAAGGAGAGAACACTAAAAAAAAATGAGAGGTGAAGTGAAGTGAATTGAAGTGAAGAGAAGAGAAAGATGAGGAGGGCGAGAAGGAGAACGAGAAGAAGAAGAAAAAGGAAGTGCAAGAAGGAAGGTACATTATTTTGATATAGATGATCAGTAAGAACAGGGGGGGAAAAAGGTGTGATGGAAGTTGACGGAAGGGAATGACGAAGAGGACAGTGAAGAGAAAGAGAAGAAGAAGGAGAAGAAGAAGAAGAAGAAGAAGAAGAAGAAGAAGAAGAAGAAGAAGAAGAAGAAGAAGACGAAAAAGAAGGAGAAGAAGAAGAAGAAGAAGAAGAAGAAGAAGAAGAAGAAGAAGAAGAAGAAGAAGAAGAAGAAGAAGAAGAAGGAGAAGGAGAGGTAAGAGAGAAACACCATGAAATACTGCAGTAAGTCAATTATATCTGTCGTGAGAGAGAGAAGAAGAGGAGGAGGAGGAGAGAGGAGGAGCAGGAAAAAGAAACACAGGAGTAGAAATGAGTCTGCCAAAAGGATATACGATTTCTCACCGCCAATAAGGAATTTCAAAGCTCCGTCCCAAAGCTCGATGCCGCCACGAGTGAATAAATAAAGGAAAAAATGCCGTATCTCGGAGTGTCAGTCAGGCCGTGATGGAAATGAAGGAAAGAAAAGTGAGGCAAAAAACATTTCAATTTTGCGGATCGAAAAAAATAGGGGATGACAGAGAGAGAGAGAGAGAGAGAGAACGAAAGAACGAAAGAACGAACCAAACAAACAAGAATAAAATGGAAGAAAGACAGAACATAGAAAGAAAGAAAGAATAAAAGAACGAACCAACAATAGAATAACAGAAGGAAAGAAAGTGAAAAGGAAATACACCTGCAAAAGGTCATTTCTTCGTCACAATATTATGTTCGTCTCCGCCGCCAACGCTAGCAAGGTAATTAATCACTGAGGGAAACGAAAATGAAAAGAGGAAGAAAGGGAAATTGAAAAAGAAGCCGATACCCCCAAAAATACGTTCCCGAAAATACAAGCTTTCTCCACGTCTATTTTTTATTTTTTTATTTTCGTTTACCTTGATTATTTTTTCTTTTCGTTCTGTGGTATAAATTTTTAGGGAGTGTATATTTTTTTATATCTTCTGACACCTTGTTGTGATGAAGGTGATGGAGGTGACGGCCCAGAGGATGTTTTTTTTTTCTTTTTCTTTCCCTCACCTCTCCCTCTTCCTAAATAAAAAAAAAATATTTCCGTATATGTATGTGTTTTCCCTTTTCCTGCTCATGTTTTTTTTAATCCTTTTGTTTCTTCTCTTTGCTGTTTGTTTTCTATTTTTTTTTTTTACTTTTTTATTACTTTTTAACTCCTTTATTTTTTTTCACTGCTCTGTTTTCTATTTTTCTTACTTTCCTTTTTTTTTACCCATCATTTCTTTCTCTTTGCTGTCGGGTTTCCCTTTTTTAACTTTTTCTTTTTTTCCTTTTCAACTCCTTTTTTTCACTTTGCTTTCTGTTTTCTCTTTTTTTTAACTTTCCTTTTTTTTTTTTTAATCGTCATTTTTTTCTCTCTTTGCTATCTGTTTTTCTCTTTTTTTATTTTTTTATTTTTCCTTTTTAATTCCTTTTTAACTTTCCCTCTTTTCCTTTTTTACTCATCATTTTTTTTCCTTGCTGTCTATTTTTCTCTCTTATTAACTTTTCCTTTTTTCCTTCTTTACTCGTATCATTTCTTCTCCTTGCTGTATGTTTTCTCTTCATCTTTAACACTCCCTTATTTTTTCCTTTCTTTGTTGTTTCTTTTCTCTTTTTTTTCAACTCTTCTCCGCCTTGGGAATGTGATAATGAAGGTGACAACGCATAGGATGTTTTTTTTTTTCAGCTCCCTTCTTCTCCCATACATAAAACCGTCCCCGTATATGTCTTCCCCTCTCTTCTTTCTCTTTTAGGCATTTAGAACATTCCCTTTGCTGTCTCTCCTCCTCTCTTTTAAAACCTTTCCCCGACACGATATGGTGATGCAAACGATGGTGAAAGACAAGTTATATTTCCTCCCTTCAGTTCTCTCTTCCTCAAAATAAAATATAAAAACGTCCCCGCATGTGTTTTCTCTTCTAACCTCCTTTTTAACATTATTTTTCCTTCCCTTTCTGTCTACCGTTTTTTCCCTCATCATATCA
Source organism: Eriocheir sinensis (assembly GCF_024679095.1). NCBI lineage: Eukaryota > Metazoa > Arthropoda > Malacostraca > Decapoda > Varunidae > Eriocheir > Eriocheir sinensis. The sequence continues at coordinate 5,433,991 of NC_066571.1, forward strand.
CACGTCCCTCCTTCGTTTACTCCATTTCTCTTCATTGAAATATGCACTCGTTCTTATCTGACCTACTCTTCCCTTGTACTCCTTCACTCTTTTACTCCTATCTTTTATTTTTCATTGCCCTTTCTCCATCTTTACCTTCCACTCCTCTCAAAAACCCTACTTACCAAGTCACCCCTGCCTTTCTCTTATTAATATTCTCTGCAATGATGTATTCCCCATGTTTGTTTCTCTCTCTCTCTCTCTCTCTCTCTCTCTCTCTCTCTCTCTCTCTCTCTCTCTCTCTCTCTCTCTCTCTCTCTCTCTCTCTCTCTCTCTCTCTCTCTCTCTCTCTCTCTCTCTCTCTCTCTCTCTCTCTCTCTCAAGCAGTAATTGTAAGCAAGAGAGAGAGAGAGAGAGAGAGAGAGTGGTCATTTTCGTCGCATTCTCATGTGTATTGATGAAGGTCATTTGCGTGTGTGTGTGTGTGTGTGATATCATTTTAATGCCTTTTAGTCCTAGCCTATGCGTGCGTTTTTTGGAGTGGCCTTTCAGCACAATGTTGATGTATTTTTCTCTTTTCTTTTTGTGGTGAGAAATTTTCCATGTGTATAAGTGTGTGTGTGCGTGTGCGTGTGTGTGTGTGTGTGTGTGTGTGTGTGTGTACGTGTTTTACCGTGCCGGAATAACGAGTCACCTGGATCGGGCATTTCTGCATTATGCACCTGTCCAGATCCTGATTGCCCTTCCCGCACAACTTGACGACCACTCACCTGCGCCTTGTGTGTGCGTGCGGGTGTGTGCATGCGTGTGTGTGTGTGTGCGTGTGTATCTGTGTCTGTGTCCATGTGTGTGTTCGTGCGTGTGTGTGTTATCTTATACATTTGCAGGACAGTGATCATAATGTTCCATATTTTATCACCTTAATATTAGATTCCTTTCACTAATGTATACTTTTGACACGCACGATTCCATTCAATTTATTCAGTGTGTGTGTGTGTGTGTGTGTGTGTGTGTGTGTGTGTGTGTGTGTGTGTGTGTGTGTGTGTGTGTGTGTGTGTGTGTTCTAGCTGTAAATATTTTATCAGCATTTTACTTAATCATGAAAAGCCGAAAGTCAATGTTTCCAGAATTTAAACGGCGACCTATTGAGAGAGAGAGAGAATATCCACTACTAGAAAACACTCACAAAGATTTAAAACTGCGACATGAAGGACACCGGAAATAAAACATAAAAAAACTAATAAAAATAAAAACAAAAATAAGGTACACGTATCTAAGCTGTATCAAGGGAAAAAGAATGAGAAAATTTAATTCGTGGAGAAGTGAAATATAAAGGCAAGTATTTTCCCATCGAACGTGCATTGGGTGGGGGGTTGGGGGTTAGGGGGGGAAATATCTATGCCTTTAACGTATCGAAAAATGATTAGTCAGCCCTGATGGCAAGCAATTCCTCCTTCCTCTTTTATTTTCATTTATTTCTCTTTCTCCTGTGCAGTCATTTTTCTTTCCTTTTCCTCTTTTATTCTTTTTTATTCCTGATGAAAGTAGTCTTCCTGTCTTATCTTATTTTCATTTATTCGTTTTGTTCTTTCTTTTGTATTATCTTTCTTTCCCTATTCCTTTTTCTTCTATGTATGCCTCCTAATTTTCCTTAATTTTTGGTCCTCTGTTTTTCTCTATTTCTTTTCTTTCTCTTTTTCTTTCGCGTTCTCTTTTCCATGTTTTCACTTTATCCTCTATTTATTCCTTCCTCTTTTTCCTCTTTTATTTTTGTTCTCATTATCCCTCATTTTTCCTATTTTTTTCCTCGCATTTTTTTCGTTTCCTATTTTTTCCCTTTTTCCTCTGTATATGCCTCTTTATTTTCCTTATTTTTATTGTTCCTTCCTCCATTTTTCTCTGTTTTTCTTTATTTCTGATTCTCGCATTCTTTTTCTTTCTTCTTTTCTTTTGTGCCTTATGTATTCTTCTCTCCGTTTCCTATTTTTTTTGTGTTCATATCTATTTCCTCAGTTTGTCTCTCTTCTTTCTTTTCCTTCTCTCTTATTCTTACATATTTTCGTTTTTCTTTCTGTCCAATCGTCCAAGTCATTATATTTTTCTTTTCTTCCGCCACATCTTTCTATTTCGCTTTTCTTTTCTCTATTTCTTCGTCTTTCTGTTCTCTTTCCCTCGCTCATTCTTTTTTCCCTTTTTCTGACTTCTTTTGTCCAACATCCTTTTTTGTTTTAATTGGTGCCTCTCTGCTTCTTTTATCTCTTCCTCACTCTTTCTTTTCCCTGTCGCCCGGCCGATCTATGTTTCCCCTCCCTTTCCCATTCTTTATATTCCTCCAACATTTTTTTCATTATTCGTCATTTTTCTCTCTCTCATTTTTTTTTACTTCCTTTCCCTCTCATGTTTAATTTTCCTCTTTTATCTCTTATCTTCACGAGCCAAATGAGGAATTCTTATCTTCTCTCGACTTTTGTGTGTGTGCTGTCATATTTCACTTTTTCAATGTTCATTATCTTTGTTCTTTTTTGGGTGGAAACATTATCGCTGTCGGTTTCATTGAAATATTTTGTACTTGATATGATCTGCTTTTAAATTACTTCTTGTTTCTCTTTTTACTTTTTTTTAACTTTCATATTTTCACGTTACATCGAATTCGTTGCCCTCTGTCTGTCTGTCTGTCTGTCTGTCCTACTTGTGTCTGAGTGTGTGTGTTTTTCTCTCTTTTTCATCCCTTTCTTCCTTCCTCCGCTTCTTCCTGTGTCAGTGTCTCTTTTTGGTCGGTTTGTATATGTGGGTTTGTCTGTCTGTCTGTCTGCTTGCCTTTCTTACTGTCTGTCTCTGTCTCTGGGTCGTTTTTTTTTTTTTGTCTATTTCTTATTTTATTTTCTTCTCTACTTTCATCTCTTTATCTCACGGTATTTGTATGTTTGTATGTTTTGTGTCTATCTATCTTTTTCTGTCCTTCTGTTTATTTCTGTCTGGCTATTGTTTTGTCTATTTGTATGTCTGCTTTTCTGTGTCTTTTGAATTCTCTCTCTCTCTCTCTCTCTCTCTCTCTCTCTCTCTCTCTCTCTCTCTCTCTCTCTCTCTCTCTCTCTCTCTCTCTCTCTCTCTCTCTCTCTCTCTCTCTCTCTCTCTCTCTCTCTCTCTCTCTCTCTCTCTCTCTCTCTCTCTCTCATCCCTTTCTTTCAAAACTCACTCAATATATCTTCCAACCCTCACCTTCTTGTCTCTCATTTCATCTTCTCTTCATTTTCCCACCAATCTTCCGCTCTCCTGCCAAGCATTCCTCTCTCTTCCTCCTCTTCCATCTTTCCTCTCCTCCTTCCTTGTCTTTGCCTTCACGTCCTTTCGTCTCCTCTCCTCTCCCCCCCTCTCTCTCTCTTGACTGTCTCTGAAGTATGTTTTTTCTATCGCATTTTTTTATATTTTTTTTCATTTTGTCGCAGTTCATGTTATTTATTCCGTGTTCAATGTCCTGTAGTTCCTCCTTACTCTTTCTGATTTATTCTCTCTCTCTCTCTCTCTCTCTCTCTCTCTCTCTCTCTCTCTCTCTCTCTCTCTCTCTCTCTCTCTCTCTCTCTCTCTCTCTCTCTCTCTCTCTCTCTCTCTCTCTCTCTCTCTCTCTCTCTCTCTCTCTCTCTCTCTCTCTCTCTCTCTCTCTCATTGTATACATATATATTACACGTATGCTAGCCAATATATCCACAGCGGGAAAAGGAGGAGAGGAGAAAGGAGGAAGGAGGATTGGGAGAAGGAAGAATGGTGAGGGGGGGGTAATGGAAGCTGTGGGGCCCTAATGGAGATGGAAGGCGGGCAGGGCTTCAGTCTTGGCGGGGAGGTATTTAAGGGAAAGCTATGCAAGACTGGGAGCCGAAGGAGAAGGTGCAGGAGGAGGGTGAGAGTGAGGCGCATTGGGACGGGAAGGGGGAGGAGGTAGCGGTTGTTGTGAGTGGTAGTGGTGATGGTGGTGTAGGAAGAGGAGGAGGAGGAAGAGAAGGAAAATAAGTATAGGAGTGAGAAGGAGGAAAATGAGGAAAGGGAGGGAGAGAGGTAAGTGATGGGGTAGGAGGCGGAGGAAGAGGGAAAAGAGAATGGCGAAGAGAAAAGGAAAGACAATGAGGAGGAGGAAGAGAAGGAAAATAAGTATAGGAGTGAGAAGGAGGAAAATAAGGAAGGGAAGGGAGAGAGGTAAGTGATGGGGTAGGAGGCGGAGGAAGAAGAAAAAGAGAATGGCGAAGAGAAAAGGAGTGAGAATGAGGAGGAGGAGGAAAAAGAGGAGGAGATGGAGGAGGAATGAGGAAAGAAACACCGGTAAAAGGAGAATGAGAGACAAGAACAAGAATAAGAGGAGGTATTAGAGAGAGAGAGACTTACTGACACGAACACGCTTCCTTAATATTCAGTTTACAATGTCAGGTATACGTGCATTTGAGCCTTTAGTCGATATCCTGTTATACCTGTCGTCATCATCATCATCATCATCATCAACATCCCCATGCAAAACAAGGGCTCCCACAATGTTCTCTACCTCTCTCTCTGTGTGATATTAGTTTACTTCGTCCTTCTCTGTTAATGTCTAAGCTGCATCGCTCCACCTGTTTCTGTACCTGCCCTGACTATATTAATTCATGCGTTGCCACACTGTTCCTCTGGCTATATTCCTTTTGTCATTTCTGCGTCCGATATAACCTTCCAATCTTCATCCTTCTGTTGTCAATTCTGCGTCTAATATGACCTTCACATCTTCACTCTTCATCCTTATAACTCGTTAGTAATTCTCCCTTCATGTCTTTCTCAGTCCCTTGCACCTGCGATTTCTTTATGGCGTAATAAGAGCTCGTTAACATTACACACCAATATATAATAATATAGTAAGTAAAGAAAACATGATATTAACTCCAACGTTGAATGCAGCAACCGAAACTGGAAACGCTGTCGAAACTGTTTCATTTTTAGCTGAAGGAAGTTGTTACGAGAAAAGGTGATGCAAGAGGAAATCTGAAGCGTTGTTTGATATTAAAAATTGACTCAATAACGAATTAGATCAGAATGTATAAGTAAAACACAACATTACGTATCTAGTTTGTCTGCTGTATGTATGTAAGTGTGTGTGTGTGTGTGTGTGTAGGAGAGAGAGAGAGAGAGAGAGAGAAGCTATTGGTTTGATTAGTGTTTTAATTACAATGTTTTTTCTATTATAATCACGGCAAATTAATTAGCATCGGGTCTCTACAAGCAAATAATTTTTTTTTTCTCTCTCTCTCTCTCTCTCTCTCTCTCTCTCTCTCTCTCTCTCTCTCTCTCTCTCTCTCTCTCTCTCTCTCTCTCTCTCTCTCTCAATTTATAATCATTAGCGAATGTGAAGACAAATAAATGAGAAAATTATTCAGGTTCAAAAATAACTATTTTGAGAGAGAGAGAGAGAGGTCACCCTACAGAGAAAACGTTTTGGGAGTCAGGTAGAGAGACATAAAGGTACTTTTTCCTCCCATTGAGAGAGAAGGAGATAAAAGAAAGAGAGAGAGGAGGAGAGTAGACCCGAGGAGCAATGAGTGGAAGGAAAGAATGGGAGATGGAGGGAGAGAAAAGGGAAAGCAGTTAAGGAGAAATACAAGCGAAGGTATATTTGAGAGAGAGAGAGAGAGAGAGAGAGAGAGAGAGAAGGAGATTGTGACGAAAGTCTCCCTCCTTCTCTCTCTCTCTCTCTCTCTCTCTCTCTCTCTCTCTCTCTCTCTCTCTCTCTCTCTCTCTCTCTCTCTCTCTCTCTCTCTCTCTCTTTTTTCTCAGAACACATTTCTCCTTTTCGTGACAAAAGTGTAATTCACCTAATGCGACTTGCACATTTTTTTCCTTCCAATTTCCATCCCACAATACATGAAATCGGAAAAATGCAAAGGTTGGAGACGAGGCAGTAAAGGTGGAGGAGGTGGAGGAGGAACGGTGGAGGAGGAACGTAAGAGGAAGAGGAGAAGAAGAAGAAGAAGAGGAAGAAGAAGAAGAAGAAGAAGAAGAAGAAGAAGAAGAAGAAGAAGAAGAAGAAGAAGAAGAAGAAGAAGAAGAAGAAGAAGGGGAAGAATAAATAATAAGAGAAAGAAGAAAGAAGAAGGAAGCAAAAAACTAAGGAAAAGAAAAAAAAGAAGAACAAAATCAATAACAAGAACAAAAGCACGAGCAGGAAAATAAGATAAAAAAGATGATATTGAAAAAAAAAAAATAAGAAGAAGAAGAAGAAGAAAGAGAAGAAAGAAGAGGCGAGTGACATTTTCACATCGAGACTCACAAAAGGAGACGTTCGGGAGAAGAGGAAAAGATTGTCTGAGAAAATAAAAAAGAAAGAAAAAAGAGACCTAAGTATTTGATGGATTTCCACGAGAGAGAGAGAGGTTACTGATGAGAAAGTTTGGTGGCGAAAGGTCGAAACTAAAGGTTGGAACTCCTTTTTGGTATCAACGCGATTTAGTGTATCAAACTTCCAAGCTTTCTCCTCAGCAATACTTTCCTTATCTGTTTTTTCATCAAAGTTTCAATCCCCTGATAATTTATTGAAAGACACACGTTGAATAGGATTACGGAGGCATATCATATATTTTTACATATTCAATAACTATCTCATTTTTTTCTCTTTATGTTTTAGTTTCCTAGCATTTACATATTATTACGACTCAGAAATCAAAACTAGAAATGAATTGCCAGTAGTAATTGTATGGAATAAGAAACCTTTTCAGTCTGAGTTTTAGTTGCTCGATAACCTATGAAGCACTGAAAGGAAGGAAACTACAAGTAGACATCATTTACGATTGACAGAGATTTATATTTTTATCTTTATTAGTTTTTGGGGGGGTTATTTATTTCATAATGTCAGTGTCAATTACCCAAATATTCTTTTATGAAGCAATGGCTCGTGGAATGGAAATGACAAAAAATAATAGTGCAACCCGCTCGAGACAAAAGGAAAATACTTATTCAATAACTACTATCTTATTTTTTTTCCCTTTATGTTTCAGTTTCCTGGCAGTTACATATTATAACGACTTAGAAATCAACACTGATCAAATAATTTATATTCTATATATAAAAGAGGAAAATTTGCATAAGCATCACAAATTAACTGTCATTGAAAAGATAAATGACCCGAATGACTTCAAAAAGTTATCTTATCATTAAAAATATGTATTTTCCTATCGCTATTAATAGTCGCGTTGTATTTGTATAACAGTAACGTGAACAGTTTTCATAATGACATAATAACAATTACCTCTACATGTTATTTGAAACTTTAATAACTAAAATAATTTATTATTTTTCATTTCAATTTTGCTTTGTCTGGTTGTTGTTGTTGTTTTATTCTTTTATATTTGAAATATAGACGTTTTGAAAAAAAAAATATAGAGAGAGATAGAGATAGATATATAGATAGATAGAGAGAGGTAGATAGAGATAGAGATAGGGATTTAACTACCCACAGGTCAGTATTGATAATAATGATAAGTATTGTAATAATAAAGGGAGTAAGTGATAGTAATAATAATATTTAAAATAATAATGATGACAATACACCCGTCATAGGAAAGGCAGTATTTGATTGGCCTCCATAAAGAGATCGATCTTGGTTTGATGTTTTGTTCTCTCTTACAGTGAAAGGATTTTTATCCCGTTGCCTAAGGGTGCGTTTTGAATCCAGCCAAACACAAGCGAAGGCCGAGTAATGGAACACATGAACAAACTCTAAAAATATCACCAAAAAATATAATATGTTACTATTCTCATCAAGTAAGTGTTGAAAGAACTAGTCGTGAAATATAGTGTGAAAATATATAAAATGCGCATACCTCAGTTGTAACATCATCAAAACAAGTGTGAGTTTTCTTGCCATGTGTCTGTTGAAAAATAGTTAGCCATACAACAGTGCAGATACTTGTATTACACTGAGGGCGTGCGAGACCCTTCAGTAAAATAACAACAAAAATAAAGCAGTTTCTCCTTTTTGAATAAGTAAAAAAAGAGGCAATCATAGAATTATCCTCAATCCAAATACAAGTCAGCCATGTATTTATCCACAGTGCAAATACAAGTCATCCATGTATTTATCCACACTGCAAATACAAGTCATCCATGTATTTATCCACAGTGTAAATACAAGTCATCCATGTATTTATCCACAATGCAAATGCAAGTCATCCATGTATTTATCCACAGTGCAAATACAAGTCATCCACGTATTTATCCACACTGCAAATACAAGTCATCCATGTATTTATCCACAGTGTAAATACAAGTCATCCATGTATTTATCCACACTGCAAATACAAGTCATCCATGTATTTATCCACAGTGAGAGCAGGAAAAAGTAGGTCAATCATGTGCTTTTCATCTCTGCAAATAAAAGAAGGACAAAGTTAGTCATATATTTATCCACACGGCAGATAAAGAAAAGAAAAACGTCGGTCATATATTTATCCACGCTGCAAATTAAAAAAAAGTTAAACGTTAGTCATATATCTCAGTGTAAATAAAGACAGCCACATATATTTATCAACAGTGCAAATAAAAAAAGTAATCGTCAGTCACGTAATTAATTACTCTTAGCGCAAATAAAAAGTCAGTCATATTAATATCAGTGGAAATAGAAAGTCAAACTTTTTATTCTCATGTAAATAAAATGTAAAGAATTGAGTTATATATTTATCTCAGTACAAACAAAAAGAAAATCATTCATATTCTATCCTCAATACAAATATATATACACCACTCAGAGGTCATAGGAAGCATCACTAACCAGAATATTGACACAACTAGATAAAAGAAACCTGTCAGCCTTGGCGCTAAGTAAGTGGTCGAAGAGGAGTGTGTCATCAGTGGCTTTGGTGGCTCAAGTGCAGTGTCGTCTTAAGCCTCGGAGCCTTTACGGTGGAGTTTGTTTGCGTGTCTCTCGCCAGGCGGCAGCACGACTCCTTCAAGAACTTGTTAAGACGCTTTAAAGAACCTGCTCCTTTAAAGCTTTTTTTTTTTCTTTTTGCCTTTTTTCGTTTTTTAACTTTTTTTTGAAACTTGATCCCTGCAACGTGGAGGAGATGAAAGCGTCATGTACAAACAGAAACTACACACGACACTGGCTTTACACACACACACACACACACACACACACACACACACACACACACACACACACACACACACACACACACACACACACACACACACACACACACACACACACACATTTACCGACACAAATATGCTACACACACTTCACTCAGACAGACACAAATACAGAAACACGCACAAAGACACACAAACACAGATATATCACTCAAACACATACGCTGGCACACAAACAGATACAAACAGACAGATAAACAACTCACCAAACAAGAGAAAGAGAACAGACGCCATAGTTGCTTTAGCTGGAAAAGTAAACGAAACGTGGGACACATTCACCGCAGACTTTCTCCCGCCCCCAGCGCGCTTCTCTTTCCTTGTCCTCTGCCTCCTTATTCTCCTTCCCGTCCTTGGGCCTGCCATTAGCCCGGAATGACAGGGGACGGCACGCCACCACGCCACGCTCCTCTTGCATTAGTCAGCTGCAGATTATATTGATCCGAACAGTTTACAAGCCATGCGAGGAGATCAAGAGGCCGAAAGGAAGTGGATTTTGACGGTAAAGAAGTTTGGAGTCGCTTCAAGTGAGATTAACTGCCGCCGCCGCCGCCTCTGTGTGGGTTGTGAGAGTTTTTGTCACTTTTTTTCTGCCTTCGTTCACTCATGACGTGGGAGTGGAAATTTATGTTGTATTTTAATGCTGATTTGCACATTGTAAAAAGTTTATTCATGGTTAATCTTAGTTTATACACTAAGGATTTTTATTTTACAATCGTTATGTCCCGAAACCACCACTTTGGGGGGAGAGGAGGTTACATAATGCTTTTAGCCTTTAGATTTACATCGTCTTCTCCCGTTCGTTCCACGAAAACACACTCCTCCGTCGCATTTTTTTTTTTCATTCACAATAGTTATTTTACGTTCATGGTGTTTTGCAACTATTTTTTTACAGGAGGGAGGCGGTTACATATAATTTTACCTTTAGATTTACCTCCTTTTCGCCAACGCTTCCCAGTAAACACGCTCCACCGTCACTTCTCTTTCCGGTGATAATTATAAGTGGTGCCTTGCGGTATCCTGGAGACTAATGGTTCGGCGAAAATCGTTGAATTGCATCGACTTCATGCCCGCCACCCTGTTTGATGCCATTTACGAGCGAGCAGCATTCCATAAGGTGGTGTGTGTGTGTGTGTGTGTGTGTGTGTGTGTGTGTGTGTGTGTGTGTGTGTGTGTGTGTGTGTGTGTGTGTGTGTGTGTGTGTGTGTGTGTGTGTGTGTTACGGTGTGTTAAGAACGAGTAAACGTAATAGTAGTAGTAGTAGTAGTAGTAGTAGTAGTAGTAGAAGTAGTAAAAGTAGTAGTATCAATAGTAATGATAGAAGAGTGAAATGGAGAAAGCCACGCTTTGGGACGAAGAGGAGAATCGGTTGTGGTAAAAAAGAGCAATAATATTAATAATGATGAATGTGACAGTAGAGTGGCTTCACTAATAGTTATTCTCCATCTACTTCTATAATTATGTTGTATAGGAGGACATCTGCAGTATAAAAAAACAAATACAAGTACCACCTCAATTAGATTTCCTTCTCTCTCTCTCTCTCACACAAACTGTCCCTCCCTCTCTCCCCCCCTCTCTCGCCCTCTCTCTCCCAATCTCTTCCTCTCTCCTCACGTTGGCCCAAGGATTACCAAGTCAGCATCAACCTTCATTAGGACTCGAATTTAATGTACTGCGGCGCTACAACGGAATAAGAAATTGCTTAGTTGTCGACTGGCTTTCACTTCCCTCCTCCTTACCCTCTTTCTCTTTCTTTTTATCTCTTTCTCTTTCTCATTTTTTTTTCTTACCGAATCTATTGATCTATTTGTTTATCTATCACTGTATCTGAATATATATTTCTCTCTCTCTCTCTCTCTCTCTCTATTTTTCTAACTATATCCATCCACTTACTTTTCTATCCATTACGTCTATCTCTATGTCTTTTTCTATTTTTTTTTATAAAACTATCTATATCTCTGTCTCGCCCTAATTATCTATCTATCAATCTATCTATCCCTCTTTCTATTTATCCGTCTATTTTTCTGTCTATCGATCCCTCTCTCTGTAGCACATCAATAATTGGTTGCTTGTCATCGCCCGTCATGGAAACACAACGTTCGCGTATTTAGAGCATGACAAATGTGGCACCACAATCATGAAAACTATATTACTTTGGGACGTGTTCTGCAGCGGCGAAATATACATACTATTGTGAAACGGCGAAACATTAAAAAGGGAATTGCAGAACTCGCTGAAAGACAACCGCCTGCAATACCTACAACAATATTCATATCAGCAAGCATTTTACTTAAGCTGCAGAAAGGAAGGAAAATAGTACGTTATATTGTGAATTAGAATATATATATATATATATATATATATATATATATATATATATATTATGTGAAAAAAAGTATGAAAAGGGGATGTTAGAAGGAGCATATTTTCTTGTAAACATCAACAACATCAAAAACAACACTAATAAAAACAACTACAACAGTGACAACAACAGCCAACACTTATCACTACTACGAACGCCATCACTACCACTACAATTTATATAACAACAACAATAGCAACAACAATAACCTTTTCCATCACCACAGTCACAACAAAAACAACAACACAATAATAAAACAAAAACGAAAATAACAACAAAAGCAAAATGAGACAAC
>NC_066571.1:5450782-5460782 GCF_024679095.1 Eriocheir sinensis
AAAAGAGTACCTTACACATGGCAATTACAGGTGGCGGTAAAATAACGGAAACAGAAAGACTGAAACAAGAAAGGAATGATTTGAGGGTAAATTAATGCCTGCTTGTGAGGTAGAGTGGAGCATGACATCAAAGGAAGGAAGAGAGAAAGGTCCAAGTGAGCGAGAGTGATTGAAGTGGGAGACCAAAGAAAAATGAAGAAGAAAGAGAGATTAGGAATGATGGTAAATGCTTGTTTGTGAGCGAAAGTGGAGCATGGAATCAAAGGAGAAAGAAGAAAGAGGTATGAAGAGTTAAGTAATGAAATCGAGAAGGTAAAAAAAAAGAAAAGAAAATGAAAAAAGAAACATTAGGAATGAGAGTAATTACGTGTTTGTGTGAGAAAGTGCAGCAAGGAATTAGAGAAGGAAGCGGGGATATGTCTGATTAAAGAATAAATAAATGTAGAAAATAAAGAAAAACAGATATATTCTTTTTAAATGTTAGAAATTAGGATAAATGCGCAATGGGAGAGAAAGGGGAGCATGGAATTTAAGGAGGAGGAAGGAATTAGTGTGAATGATTAAGGAATTGAATAGTGAAGCTCAAGAAAACCGAGGAAATGAAGGAATATATTTTAGAAAGGTAGGCAAATACGTGTTTGTGAAGGAAAGTGAAGGATGGGATCAAAGGAGGAAGGAGGAATAGGTCTTAAGCTGTTGAAATTGATTGAATGCGAAATCTAATAAAATGAAATGAAAGAAATATTAAAAATGAGGGCAAATACTTGTTTGTGAGGGAAAGTGGAGCATGGTGTCAAAAGAGAAAATATAAAAGGTCTAATTGGTTGAGTGACTGAATACGGAAGTTAATGAAAAATGAAGAAAGGAGATGTTTTAGGAAGAAAGGTAATTACGTGCTTGTGATAGAAAATGAAGCACGAGAAGAAACGAGGAAGAGAGAAAAACTTTGAGAATGACTGAAAAGAGCGAACGAAATGCGGAAGGTAAAGAAAAATAAATAAATGAGGATTGATAAATTTGCACTGAGGTTGATGTTTGTTAGTGAAAAAAAAGGAGAAAAGGGAATAAATAGGAATTAGGAATGAGGTTAAGTACGCGTTTGTAAAGGAATGGTTGATAGTAATTGAATAGGGAAGCTAAAGAACACACATAAATAAAATAAAAAAGGGATATTTAGAATGAGGCAGCATGCGTGTTCGGCCCCACCCCCCCGACCCCCTCCCATTACCTTCTCCTTTCCGCTCCCCTTCCCCTCTCCCTTTTCCCTCCTCCCTCTCTCTCCCTCCTCTTCCTCCCAACCTCCCTTCTCCCTTTCCTCCCCCCTTCCTTTCTCCTATCCCTCCCACCTTTCCCACTCCCCCCCCTGCCCCCTCTTCCCCTCCCCTCCCATTTCCCTCCTCCCCATTTCCCGTCTCCTTCTCCGTTCTTCCCCTCTTCCCTCTCCCATTTTCCCCCTCCCCTCCTCCATCCCTTCCCCTCTTTTCTCCTACCCCTCTCCCCTCTCTGCCTTACCCTCCTCCCCTCCCCCCCACATTCCCCTCCTCTCCCTCTCCATCCCCCTCTCCCCGGCTGCCTTACCCCCTTCCTGTTTTCACCCCTCCCCCTCCCTTCCTCTTCCCCCCTTCCCGCCGCAGTGCCGCCGCTTCGTCACCGCGCGGGGCCTGGTTTCCGTGCCTGCCGCCGCGCCATAATGTTGCAGGATTTACTGCCGCCGGGAGACTGAGGCCGGAGCGAAGGTGTCGGGACAAATAATATGTTTGTTTGCCTCGCCGCGTCGCTCACAAGGCACGGACGATCCTCCTCTTCTTCCTCCTCCTCCTCCTCTTCTTCCTCCTCCCTTCTGCTTTTCCTCTTACTCCGCTTTATCATCTTCCTGCTTATCCTTCTCCTCTCCCTTCTACTCCTCCTTCTCCTCGTCTTCCTCCACTTCATCTTCTTCCTTCTTATTTTCCTCCTCCTCCTTCTCCTTCTGCTCTTCCTGCTTTTCCTCTTCCTCCGCTTTATCCTCTTCCTGCATATCCTTCTCCTCTCACTCCTCCTCCTCCTCCTCGTCTTCCTCCACTTCATCTTCTTCCTTCTTATTCTCCTCCTCCTCCTTCTCCTTCTCCTCTTCCTGCTTTTCCTCTTCCTCCGCCTTATCCTCTTCCATCTTATCCTTCTTCTTTCCTTCTCTTTTTTATCTCCTATCTCTTGTTCTTCCTTTTTAATCTCTTTCATTTTTCTTCCAGCATTTGTAACCCTTTCCTTCTTTTCTTTCTCGCTCTACTTCCCTTTCTCTTTGTTCCTCTTCCGTCTTCTAGTCTTCCTTTTCCTCGTGTTCCCTTTTCTACGCCTCTTTATCTGTTATCATCAGCATTTCATTTTCTTCATTTTAAATTTATTGTTCACTTATTCTTTCTGCCTTTCTCCTCTTCCTCCTCCTGCTCCTTCAGATCTTATCACTAAATTCTGCTTCCTGGTTCGTGTGTGTGTGGGGGAGGAAGGATTGTGTGCGTGAGTTTATATGTATGTGTGTGTGGGGCAGGGGAATGTGTGTGTGTGTGTGTGTGTGTGTGTGTGTGTGTGTGTGTGTGTGTGTGTGTGTGTGTGTGTGTGGGTGGGTGTTTAGTATATTTTGTCATGTCATATCCTAGAATACCTCCAGAAATCAGGATTATTGGATGGGCAAACTCCGCTGCCAACAATGTGTCTCGGAATATAACATTGAGGTGTGGGTGTGAATGGCTGGCAAAATAGTCTCTGTGCTCATTTTTGAGGGGGAGTGAACCTAAATTATACCTCAGCCTTTTTTTATTACAAGCGAAAATCAGGTCACATCTAATCGCCTTCAGTCAGGTCAGGAGAGATTGATAACGTGATTGAAGTAGTTGGTATTTTTATGTCTTGTTTTTGTAAATGTTTTGTGTTTGCATATTGACTGTTTAGTTCGTTTATATCAATGTTGGTTAGTTATTGATTAGTTATTTGGCTGCTGATATTCAGTGACAAGATTTGCAGAAGGAGGAGGAAATGGGGGAGAGGCATAGCATGAAATGAAAGAGGAGCAAGAGAGGGAGGAGAAAACAAAGGAAAATGGAGAGACAGATAACAAGGACAAGGAGGAGAAGAAATAAGGGAAGAAACGGAAAGATGATAATGATGAAAAGAAGGCAACTGAGGAGAGAAAAAAAAAGGAAACAAACGAACAAACTTAGAGAGGAGGAAATAAGAAAAAGCACCACAAAGCAAAAGTAGGGAACAGGGAGCTGATAAACAGTTTACCTTACTTGTTTACCTCGCCAATTAGTTGTTCATTTACGTATCTCTTTATCTCGTTGTTTGCACTGCCTTGATTTCTTGATACGCAGTTAGTTAGCTCGTCAAACGGTTAACTATTTACACATTTCGTTGGATAATTAGTTGGGTTGCCAGGAATTTAGGTATCAAAGAGGGCAAAGCGTCTTGTTATTCTGATTCACCGAAGAGAGAATATAAATTACACCCAATTAAGGTAAAAATAGACACGACGTAATCAGATAAGTTGTTAGCAAGCATTAAGTCTCTTCCTCTCTCTCTCTCTCTCTCTCTCTCTCTCTCTCTCTCTCTCTCTCTCTCTCTCTCTCTCTCTCTCTCTCTCTCTCTCTCTCTCTCTCTCTCTCTCTCTCTCTCTCTCTCTCTCTCTCTCTCTCTCTCTCTCTCTCTCTCTCTCTCTCTCTCTCTCTCTCTCTCTCTCTCTCTCTCTCTCTCTTCTCTCTCTCTCTCTCTCTCTCTCTCTCTCTCTCTCTCTCTCTCTCTCTCTCTCTCTCTCTCTCTCTCTCTCTCTCTCTCTCTCTCTCTCTCTCTCTCTCTCTCTCTCTCTCTCTCTCTCTCTCTCTCTCTCTCTCTCTCTCTCTCTCTCTCTCTCTCTCTCTCTCTCTCTCTCTCTCTCTCTCGCTCAAGCTCGCTCTCTCCCCGAAAACAAAGACGAAAGGCTGAATCATAGAATCAGCGCCAAATAATTCTCTTAATTCCTGGATGGCAAGAGTTACAAATCGTTCCCAGTTGCTCATTACTGTGATATGCGTCCCGTGATCACGCAGCCCTGAGAGAGAGAGAGAGAGAGAGAGAGAGAGACGAGAGACGAGAGGGAAAGACGTCTTAAAGAATCAGAAATCGAGTATTCTCAGAAAATTAAATGCAACTGGTCGGATATTTTATTTAATCTGATTTTTCCTTGGCGTGCTTTCCGGCGCGGCGGAGAGCAAACAGAATTTTTCCATTTTGTTGTAACGTGGAAATAACCGTTTGATTTTATTTGAGGGTTTACATAAATACACGACAATAATAACCCTTGAAAGAACGATAAACGGAAAGTATCAAGTGTTAAAGGCCGTGTGTGTAATAAGCAGGAAATGTTTTGAGCCTCGTTCGCTGCAGGCGCCGACAAACAAAGGAATGTGAACACGCTCGGAAACCTTTTATGAAGTTTAAACTGAAAAACGAAACAAAAAAATAATAAACGTGATAGGCGTAGAAAAGAAACAACAGAATATAAACATAGGAAATAAAATGCATCCTTTAACACTGACTGCGGATTTCCTACAAGAAGACCTCATCAAGCTACAGGAATGGAACAGAAAGTGACCGCTACAACTCAGTGAAGAAAAACATACCAATACCACATGGGAAACACTCCACTATCCACCACAGAGACAGAGAAAGACATGGAAGTATATGTGACCAGGCTACCAGTGAAAACCAAATCCGTGCCAATCGTAGCAGACGGGTTAAAATGTTAATATTGACGAAGATGAAAAATAACATAAAAATACAAAGCTAACAACTATAATAACAGAACATAATATTTTGGATAATTTTCCGTAGGTCTATGAAGAATAAAAATCTGACTATGTAGGATGAAACCTTTTATTTTGCTACAAAGAGGACGAGAAAAGAAAAGAAGAATAGAGGACTAAAAACTAATAAAATGACAAAGTTGAAACAAAACATTACACAGTTTTTTCTCTATCAACAAGAAAGGAAAGACAAGGATAAAACACTCCCTTGTTGCATATAAATGGGGAAAAAAACATCAACCCCTCATATCTACCACTCCTCTAAAATCTACCCCCACCTCCCCTCACTTCTACCCCTCCCCCATCTCCACCCCCACCCCCCAAACCTCTACCCCAACCCTCCCCCCACCTCTACCTCTACTCTTCCCCCACCTCTACCCCCACCCCTTCTCCCTCCTCCCTTTCTACATGCACCATTCCTCCAACCGTTACCCCTCCCTCTCATATCTACCCCCCTTGTCCCCCGCCCCCCTCCCTCTCCCCTAACCCCAACCCCCGATCTCCTCTGCTCTTTCCACGTGCATAACAGTCCTGGATATTGTCAGTGCATTGAGCGGCTCTGAGAACGTGGCTTGTGCTCTCCTTCCATGCTCTTATCCATTAGTGAGCTTCGATGGCTGCTGTTGTCCTCCCTGTGTAGTAGTGATGGTAGTAGTAGTAGAAGTAGGAGGAGGAGGAGGTGGAGGAGAAGCAGTAGTATCAGTAGCATTAGTAGTATAATAGCTGCATGAATTAGAAATATTGAAATGATTATAGGAACAGTAAGAGAAAGAAGTGTAGCATTAATAGGAGTAGTAGTAGTAGTAGCAGTAGTAGTAGTAGTAGTAGTAGTAGTAGTAGTAGTAGTATAAGTAGTAGTCGTAGTGGTAGTAGTAATAGTAGTAGTGGTAGTAGTAGTAGTAGTAATTATTGTTGTTTTTATTCTGTTGTATGTACCTTTAAGAGCTCGTATGTGTGTGTGTGTGTGTGTGTTCCCGTGACTGTGTTCCTCGTTATATTGCGTTACGTCGGGGTGTTAAAGCGTCGGATATTTGCCTCTGGATCGCTATTGGCCATTATTTCTTTTTACTGAGGCGTAGCAAATTGCTTTTTTTTTTTTTTACTTTTTTTTCTTTTTCTACCGTACATGTTCGGCTTTTATGCTCTGTGGGTGAGATAATGTTTTTTTCTTTATTTTTATTGTATTTTTGTTGTTTTATCTTGTTTTATGACTTATTCTGCTTTTTGTTTTACTTTATTTTTCAATATTTTTATTAACTATTTTATTTTTTGCTCTATTTCTATGTTATTTTATTTTGTTTGTTTATTCTTGCTTTGAGTTTTATTGCTACACCTGTTTCCTTGACGGCTGGTAATCTATTTTCACCTGTTATCATCAAGAGCAGTAATATAATTGTTTATTTTTAGATCAGGTTCGTATTTCCTACTTCTTGTTCATCTCTCTCTCTCTCTCTCTCTCTCTCTCTCTCTCTCTCTCTCTCTCTCTCTCTCTCTCTCTCTCTCTCTCTCTCTCTCTATTTCATTGGATTTATTGGATTTGCGTGTCAGGATTGGTGTGTAGTGTTCAGTCTTTTTATGGACTCCGCGTGATTGTGATCTGTTTTTTTGTTTTTCGGCAGTGGTCGTGAGCTCAACACAACGACATATTACTATCCTGTATTTATCCATCTCACTCTGCTTCCACCCACGTTCATGCTGTTTCTTTCTCGTTCAACTTTATTTTTCCTCCCTTATTTCTCATCCTACGACTTAATACATTTTTTTTCACTCCTCTCCTTTCTTCTCCTTATTTTTGTCTTTTTTTTTATCTTCCTCCTACATTTCTTTCATTTTTCTTCCATTATTTCTCATCCTACGACTTAATATCTTTCTTAACTTTTCTTCTTTTTCCTTTTCCTAATCTTTGTCTTCTTTATCTTCTTTTCATGTTCTTACTCCTACATTTCTTTCATTTTTCTTCTATTATTTCTCATCCTACGACTTAATATCTTCACTCTTCTTCTTTTTCCTTCTCTTTATCTTCGTCTTATTTATCTTCTTTTCATGTTCTTCCTCCTACATTTCTTTCATTTTTCTTCCATTGTTTCTCATCCTACGAGTTCTTAACGTCATTTACATCTTCATTCTTCTTTTCCTCGCCCTTTTCTGCTCTATTTCTGCGTTTTATACAGTTTACTTTTCGTTATCTTCTTTTCTACGTCAACGATCCTCAGCTTGACACTTACAAACTACTGCTCTCTATATAACCTTCACACGATGGTATACTGTGAACGCCTCTCTCTCTCTTCACGCCTCCCTGACTCAGTTCACTTTTACGAGTTTTTTTTCTCTTTTCCTCTTTTCTGTACGATAAGAATTTTCAGCTTAACACACTAACTTAACGACGCTATATTTAACCCTCTCACTCCTAAAATTGCACCCACGTTCCTAGTTTATCTGCCTCGTATACAGTTTGCTTCTTCTTTTTCTCATTTCCTAGCTGAAGTTTTATTTGCTTAACACACTAACGGAATACTGCTCTTGATATACCTCCCACACGATGATATACCAAGAAGCTGATTTCACGCTTTCGTAACTCTCTTCTCCTATACTGGCTACTTTTTTCTTCGTTTTCATTATTCTGTACGGCAAGGATTCTCTGCCCACACACTAACAAAACTGCTGTGTTATTCTTACCCGTCTCTCGCTATTATACCCTGAATCTGACTCCACATCCTAGCTCGTTATTTCTGTCACTTCTTCTGGCTTGTGATTCCCCTTTATTCATCATCTGTACGGCAAGGGTCCTTAGCCCAGATGATTGTTATATATTTATTCCTTATTCAGACTCCACGTGCCCCTGGTTCATGTTTATTTGGCTTCTTTTTACGTCTTTTTATAACCTATGTACGGTAACGATCTTCATCCCACTCACTGACAAAATCACTGAACTATATTTAACACTTACACAGTGGTATACTCAGACTCCACACTTGTCTATTTTTTTTTTTTTGGCTTCCTTTTCATCTTTTAAATTATATACAGTAAGGATCCTCAGTCCATACTCTAACACAATGACTGCTCTATATTCAACCCGAACTCATTAGTTTACGCTTCTCCAATTCATATATTTTTTTACTTCTTTTTCATCTTTTTTTCACCTCTGTAAAGTAAGGATTAAACGGCAGATCGTCAGCCTATATTTAATCTCTTCACGCTCTGTAATACATATTCTGATTCTGACTTCACAGCTCCCACATATTTTTAATTAAAGATTTATTTCGATATTTTATTATACTATTTACATTTGTAAGGTGTCAAGGAGGTGTTTAAATAACGCTCACTGACATATTGCCTCCTACTGTTATTTCATGCTAATAATACTGAGTTGTTGTTTTTGTACATTTTTTCCCCCTTTCCTGATGGATACGCTGATTTCTTTTCTTTCTGTATGTTCGTGAATTTCTGAGTGTTTGATTTACCTCATGAATTTAATATGCACTCACATTGTTCTTTTTTCTATGTTTAATCTTTTTAGTCTGTTTCGCCCTGATACTGACTCCACGTTTCAACCATTCCATGACCCAGACACTCCAATCTCCCTCATCCGGTTGCCTAAACTCTACGGGAACCACACTCCACATTTAACTATCTCCCCTCTCTCTCTCTCTCTCTCTCTCTCTCTCTCTCTCTCTCTCTCTCTCTCTCTCTCTCTCTCTCTCTCTCTCTCTCTCTCTCTCTCTCTCTCTCTCTCTCTCTCTCTCTCTCTCTCTCTCTCTCTCTCTCTCTCTCTCTCTCTCTCTCTCTCTCTCTCTCTCTCTCTCTCTCTCTCTTACACACACACACACACACACACACACACACACACGGCCCGGTAGCTCAGGGGTAGATCGTCTGGCTCACAACCAGAAGGACCGGGGTTCGATTCCCCGGCCGGGTGAAGATACGTTGGGTTTATCTTCTTTCACGTGTAGCCCCTGTTCACCTAGCAATGAGTAAGTACGCGACGTAAGGCAAGGAGTTGTGACCTCGTTGTCGCGGTGTGTTGTGTGTGAGTGGTCTTAGTCCTACCCAAAGATCGGTACTACGAGCTCTGTGCTCTTCCGCAGCAGACCAAGAGGTGAATTACACACACACACACACACACACACACACACACACACACACACACACACACACACACACACACATACACACCGTTTACCTCTCTCCTGAGTTTCCCTTCACTCGTGTTTTCTCTTCTAACAACTCCCCTCTCCCTCTTTTTTTCCCTCTCTCTCTCTCTCCCTCTCTCTCTTCCTACCTCTTTCTCCTTCCTCCTTGTTTGGTCCACCCTTTCCACGTTCTCTCTCTCATTCCTTGCTCTTTCCCTCTACCTCCATCTCTGTTTTTCTCTCCTCTTTCTACCTCCCTCTCTGTTTCTCATTCCCCTTCCTACCTCTCTCTCCCTACCTCCCAGTCTATTGCCCTCTCCCTGTCTCCCCTTCTTACCTCCCTCTCGCACTCTTTCCCTACCTCCCTCTCTGTTCCTCTCTCCCTATCCCCTCCCTTCCTTCCCACTCTTACACCTCTCTCCTTTTCCGTTCTCCCTGGCCTGACCCTCACTTCCTAATTCTCCCCTCCCACCCACTCCCCTATTCTCCCTGTTTTCTCCTTTACTGCCACTTTGCGTCCCTCGTGCCCCAGGGAGAGGCTATTCCATTTCTTTCTTTAGCCTGGAATGTAAATTAGAACCTTAGTACATGAGCTTTATTTTTTTCCTTCCAGGCCTGGCAGTGACGTGAAGGGGTGAGTGTGCTGTTCCATTTTATCTGCTTGCGCTTGATGTTTTTTTTTGGGGGGGGAGTATTTTGGGTATACATACTTATACACATTCGTACATACATATATACAAACATTCATTCATACACATACACACGCACATACACACATACACACCACATCATACTACAACGCCTCATCACCACAATCCACCTCTACATACATATTCATACATACATACATACCTCTTAGCTCATATACACCACATCGCACCATATCACAATACCGCCTTCACCACGGTCCACCTCTACAATCCACCCCAAATTCAATCTCACCATTCAACCTTTCCTCTCTTCCTGCCCTCACTCCACCTGACGTTTCATCTCACGTGACACTAATAAACAGACAGGTGAGGGAATTTGGCCGTAAATGTGAAGTCATTTTCG
>NC_066571.1:5463282-5480782 GCF_024679095.1 Eriocheir sinensis
AGTGGTTAGTGGTAAGTGGTGGGTGGAGGTGAGCTGGAGTGGGTGTGGAACTGAGGGAGGGATTGTGAGGAAAGGAGGGAATTGGGGGGGGAAGTGAGAGAGGGATTGTGAGGAGGAGAAAGGGAGGGGCCTGGGTGGATGTGAAGGAGTGTCTGTGAGGAAGTGAGGGACGGAGGGAGGAAAGTGAGGGAGGGATTGTGAGAAGGAAGGGGAGGGTTTGAGAGGTGTGAGGGAGAGGTGGGGAAGGAGAGGTAAGGAGGGGTGTGTGTGTGTGTGTGTCTGTGTGTGTGTGTGCGTGTGGGTGTGTGTGGGCTGTGAGTAGGTGGGTGGATTTTAACCTGCAATATATTGTAAGTGTGTGTGTGTGTGTGTGTGTGTGTGTGTGTGTGAGAGAGAGAGAGAGAGAGAGAGAGAGAGAGAGAGAGAGAGAGAGAGAGAGAGAGAGAGAGAGAGAGACATATTATCTTTCCATTTTCATTGTTTCGTTCTTTATTTCAGTTCCTCGTGTCATCATGTCCTCTTTTATTACTTCATATTTATGTTAACATCACGCTTGCATCATTTCATCCCTTACTTTTATTTTTAATTCCTTTTTATTTGCATCTTAATTACCCTTTAACCTTTCCTTTTTATGATATCACCCCATGTATTTTTTCATTAATCATTTATCTTTAATCTGAAAACATGACAGAGAGCATGTTGACTCCTATTTCCAATCAGTTTTTCCTGTTCTGTATTGTGTCTTTTATCTCACCTCTATTAGTATTCTTTCTTGCACTCCACTCTCGATCGTGACCAAGAAAACACTTGAACACACGAAGCTCTCACAGAAAGGCCTTGTTTAGCTTCACCAGCCGAGCGATGATTTGAGGGCAGACGAGGCAGGGCTGAGAGTCGAGGCTTGTGTCGTGAGGGTACGTGAGGGAACACTGATAAAGGCTCGAGATTAGTCCGCAGAAGGATGGGTTGTAGAGGGGTTGAGTTGTGTTCACGGGGGGTAAGAATAGAGAAGTAGAGGTGTGTTAGGAGCGAAAATACATGACATTACCACACAGGAACATTGGTTGGAAAAGGAATGAGAAATATTCAAGGGAGGTCTGGATAGAGATGTACGAGTAAAAGAGTGTTTGAGGTGAAACTACATGGCATTAGCTTTCAGAAACGTGTGCCGTAGGGGCGTAAAAGTAGTATTCAAAGGAGGTATAACTAGAGACACAGAGGAGCTTAAGAAGAAATTGACTAGTTCTCCGAAAGTAGTGAAGACGTTGGATGTGTTAATAGAAAGATGAATTGAGAACTTTCTGTAAATGAGAGTTAAGGGTATGAGCTGACGTGTACTTTTGAGGCACTGAAAGAAACATTATATTAGCCATTGCTTTGCCATTAGAGGTATTTATTGACAGTGAATATTGAGGTATTAATTGAGAATTGTTTAATAGTATGATTAGATATCTTCTCAGGATATTGACAGACACATTAGCTTAGCAGTCAGATGAGGAACAGGAGTAAATAAGTGTTTAGAAAGTATAAATTAACTTGTTCGTTTCTGCGATCTGGGAGTGCGTTAAATCAGCTGGTGGAAAGGCTGATTTAGGCTTAATGAAGAATAGTGTTTAGGAGTATGAATCGAGGCGCCTTCGGGAAACTGAAAGAGATATTTGATTTGGATGAAAGGTGGAGAAGTGGAATAGTGTTGAGGAGTGGGAAGGTTGTGGAGTGGAATGGTGGAATATGCGCTGATTAATATATGGATAGAAAGGTAGATAGACAGATAGACAGACAGACAGATAGATAGATAAATAGATAGATTAAGTTTGCTAGCAGAAAGTAGTGTAGGACAGAGATTTGGGATATTTGATTTGGATGAAAGGTGGAGAAGTGGAATAGTGTTGAGGAGTGGGAAGGTTGTGGAGTGGAATGGTGGAATATGCGCTGATTAATATATGGATAGAAAGGTAGATAGATAGATAGACAGACAGATAGATAGATAGATAAATAGATAGATTAAGTTTGCTAGCAGAAAGTAGTGTAGGACAGAGATTTACCAGTACCATGATGACAGGGAAGATATAGAGAAGTTCACGAATAGATGATACCTTTAAAAATCACATTCTCCTTCCAGCAATTAACTTTTTTTATCATAATTGCATACAACTTACATGTGGGTAAAAAACTTGAAGCTTAATTAAGGGAAAAAGTAGTTTGACTCAAAGCCACACAAAAATATATTATGAAGGAAAAAATGAGTGATATGATAAGAATAGAAAATAGGGAAAGAAAAACGAGTCATCTTTCTTTTGTTATCTCGTGACTTAATGTAATAAATTGAAGAAAATAACAGATCCCAAAAAAATAAAAATAAATCCGACTTGAAGCCCCCCCCAAAAAAATCCGACTTGAAACCAAAAATAATAAAAAAAATCCGAATTGAGGCTCAAAGAATCGAGTTTAAGCAGAAGAAATAAGAAACAAATCGACATGAACTGAAAAAATCCGACTTGAAGACAAAAAATCCGACTTGAAGACAAAAAATCCGACTTGAAGACAAAAAAATCCGACTTGAAGACAAAAAATCCGACTTGAAGACAAAAAATCCGACTTGAAGATAAAGAATCCGACTTGAAGACAAAAAATCCGACTTGAAGACAAAAAATCCGACTTGAAGACAAAAAAATCCGACTTGAAGACAAAAAAATCCGACTTGAAGACAAGAAAATCCGACTTGAAGACAAAAAAAATCCGACATGAAGACAGAAAATCCGACTTGAAGACAAAAAATCCGACTTGAAGACAAAAAATCCGACTTGAAGACAAAAAATCCGACTTGAAGACAAAAAAATCCGACTTGAAGACAAAAAATCCGACTTGAAGACAAAAAATCCGACTTGAAGACAAAAAAATCCGACTTGAAGACAAAAAATCCGACTTGACAAGAAAATCCGACTTGAAGACAAAAAAATTCGACTTGAAGACAGAAAATCCGACTTGACAAAAAAATCCGACTTGAAGACAAAAAAATCCGACTTGAAGACAAAAAAATCCGACTTGAAGGCAAAAAATCCGACTTAAAACAAAAAAAAATACTTCAAACCAAAAAAAAAAAAATAATAATAATAAAAAATCTAACCCAAAACTGAAAAAAAATAACGAACGAAATCCTTATAACAAAATCTCCTCCGTGCACTAATTTCCCCTCGCTAATTACATGTAACTCAAACCGGGGAAAAGGAAAAAAATATATTAAAAATCCCTCATTAAGGACCCGGGCGCGGCAGTCTCCCGGGTGAGGGCGCGGCGAGTTACCTTGAGACGGGTAATTGCTGGCTGCCAATTAAGACGCCGGCCAGGTGTTGCTGAGGCGAGGCGTGATTAGGCAGAGTAACCCATTGATTGGCCGGACGAACGGGGAGTAATTGGGCTGTTAGTGGCAGGGAGGTGATTGGAGGGATGAGGGAGTGGGATTGGTAGCCGTATAAATAGCAGTGATTCTCTCTGATAGGTGAAGGAGAGGTGAGGGAGGGAAGGAAGGGGTGTGAAGGAAAGGGGGGCTATGGAGGGGTCAAGGAGTGCTGGAGGAAAGCTGAAAGGGTTGAATTAAAAGGGAAGGGGGAATGGTGAAGCGAAGAAGGAAAGGGGTGGGAAGGAGGGGGGCTATTGAGGGCTGGATGAGAACGGAAGGGGGTTGAATGAAAGGGGAATTGGGAATTGTGAAGCGAAGAAGATGGAAGGGGAAGTGAAGGAGGAGGAGGAGGAGGGGTAAAGGAAGGCTGTAGGAGAGCTGAAGGAGGTTGAAAGAAGAGGGAAAGGGGAAAGGTGGAGCGAAGAAGAAGGAAGGGGGTGTGAAGGAGGAGGAGGAGGGGTGAAGGAGGGGTGAGGGCGAGCTGAAGGAGGTTGAAAGAAGAGGAAAGGGGAAAGGTGGAGCGAAGAAGAGGGGAGGGGGTGTGAAGGAGGGGGAAAGAGAAGCTATAAGGGAGGAGGGATTATGCAGGGGAAAGGGGGGTTGATGGAGGGGTGAAAGAGGGGTGAAGGGGGAAGAAGTGAAAGAGGAGGAAAGGGGAAAGGCATGAAAGAGGGAAGTAGGAGGAAGTAGGATGGAAAAGGGGGAGATAGGAAGGTGAAAGGGGGTGGGAGGGAGGGGGGGAAGGGGGGATAAAGGGGTAATGGGAGGCTGGGCGTAATGAGCAGGGGGTAAGTGTGTCCGGTCCGGTGCTATTAACGTAACCACCCTCATTAGCGTGGTAATTATTGATAAATTGGTGATAGATCGGTAATGAGAATGATGATGATAATGATGTAGAAAAAATAGGATTAAATCAAGTACAATTATTATCGGTAAGAAGTTCAACTAAAATTACACACACACACACACACACACACACACACACACACACACTCACACTCACTCTCTCTCTCTCTCTCTCTCTAACTTGTCACGTGACCGGATAAGAGAACGATGCCCTTTCTTTTCGCTTACTTCTTTCTTTTTTATTGTCCTACTTCTATCTTCCTCCTCTTCCTCCTCCTCCTTCTCCTCCTCCTCCTCCTCCTCCTCTTCCTCCTCCTTTTTCATGCTATTTATTTTCTGTTGCAAATTCCCCTCAGTATTTTTTTGTTTTTCATTTTTTTCGTTGCTATCTTTTTCTTTCCTCTTCCTTTGTTCCTTCACTGTCTCTCCTTTCTTTCTCTTTTCGTTTTCTTTTCCTATCATCATACAGTCTCTCTTCACCTTCTTCTGTTCCTCTCTCCCTTTCCTTTGATTCTCACTTAACACTTTCCCTCATTGTTTCTCTCTCTTCTCTCCCCTTTACTTTACCTCCCTCCAGCTTCCCTCCTTACCTCCTACTGCTAACTCTCTTCTTCTCTCAGCGAAACTACTTCCTAGATTCCTTCCTCTTTCCTTCCTCCTCTCCTTCCTTTCCTTTCTTCTCCCTCTCTCCTTATCTTCTTTTTTCTCGATTTTTTCCTCCCTTCAATTCTCTCTCTCCGCCACTCTCTCTCTTTTTCTCCTCTCTTCCTTTTCCTTTTCCGTTCTCTTTCCTTGTTTTCATTCCTTTTGTGTTATCTTTATTGCGTTATTACCTCTCTCTCTCTCTGCTCCTTCTCTTCTCTACTTCTCGTTTTCCCTTTCCTTTCTTTCCTCTTTCTGTCCTTTTGTATCGACTTTTCTTTTATCCTTTATATTCCTTCCTTTTTTTTTTTGGTTGTTTCCCTTTTTTCCTGTTTTCTCTTTTTATTTCTTTGGTTTCTATTCCCTTTCTTCTCTCCCTCTCTCCTCTACTCTCTTTCTGTTCCATCGGTTATTCGTCTTGTACCTCATAATCTACTTTTTTTTTTCCTTTCCATTCGATACTTTTATTCTCCCTCTCATCTTCACCCTCTTCCTATCTTTCTCCTTCGTTCATTTTCTTCCTTTTTCTTTCTCTTTCTTCTCTTTCATCTTACCTCTTGTCTAACCTTAAACAACTAACCTCCCGAGATTATTTATACCGTATACAAAGGCCATAAACGTGACCTCTAAGACTACGTGACCTTCCGTTGACCTCTTGGCCTTTCGTGACCTGCGTGACCTGCCTTGCGTACCTGTAATGGCCTCTCACCTGAACCTCACCTGATAGAATTCGTCACTTCCATATCGATTGAGGGAGAAAGTGGGAGAAGGAGAAGGAAGGTAGAAGGACAGAGAATGAGGGATGAGGGATGGATGGGCGGAGAGACAAAGTGAGGAAGGAACTATGAATGAAAAGACAAGCTAGGAAAGAAGAGAGGAAGAAAGATGAAGGGGAAAAGAAGATAGGAGGCAGGGAAAAGAGAAAGAATGGAATGGAAGGAAGGGAGGAAAACAAGTAGAAAGGAGGAAAGTAGGAATACGAGGAAGGAAGGAAGAAAGAAGGAATGAAGTAAGAAAGGAAGGAACAGATAATTAGGGGAAAAAGGGAAGAATGGAGGAGAGGAGAAGAGGAGGAGAGGAAGTAAGGGCTGGAAGGAAAGAATGGAGGAAAGGAGAAGAAGAGGAGAGGAAGTAAGGACTGGAAAGATATGTGGAAGAAAGGAAAAAGAAAGAAAAAAAAAGAATGGAAGAAAGACGAAATCATATAAGCAAAGATTCGATTACACAGAGAGAGATGAAGATAGATGATAGATAGATAGACAGACAGAGAGAGAGAGAGAGAGAGAGAGAGAGAGAGAGAGAGAGAGAGAGAGAGAGAGAGAGAGAGAGAGAGAGAGAGAGAGAGAGAGAGAGAGAGAGAGAGAGAGAATGTATGAATTTGTGCTAGCATGCATGTCCGTAGGTATTCGTGTCGGCATCTACGTACCCAAACAAAACTTTAGAATTGAGTATGAATGTGTGCTGAGTGCCTGTGTGTGTGTGTGTGTGTGTGTGTGTGTACAATCGTGGGACGCAAGTGATGACGCACTGTCCACTGAGTTTCGTTCACCGGCCCCGACTTTAAAATATATACACCGCATGGAAGGAGGCTAATGTTCAGATATGTCACTACATATACACTCTCCATAATTTATTAGATATGAATTTGTCAGTTGTGCACACTGATAATAAGTTTTAAATTCGCGGACGAAAATGTCTCTTTACATTTCGTTAAAATTTAGTCAGGGACAGCTAAAGTTGTTTACAACGCTATTATGCATTTGAATAAATGTTGTATTCATTCCTGCAACGTCCTCGCTAAGAAAATACGAAGAAAACATTGATAACGTGCACAAAAAATCTGATATGGTTTAAAAATATATAATGATACCACCGTTTAACTCTCGCTTGACAATGTTATGCAATGACGTCATCGACCATGCCAGCCGGCGCATTTAAGAAACTAGTAGGCTATTATGAATTGAAATGAATTACAAAGCTATTATTTTGCATTTGAGAATACTAAGCGATTCGTTTGCATTTATGAAACTAGGCTAATTACTTTGCATTTACGAATACTAAGTTATTATTATGCATTTAAGAAAACTAGGCTATTATTTTGCAGTGACTTTTTTTCTTAAGAGAAATTAATCTCTCTCTCTCTCTCTCTCTCTCTCTCTCTCTCTCTCTCTCTCTCTCTCTCTCTCTCTCCAGAATGCACACTGGCGACCAAAGCCAAGCAAGTATTTAGCTTATGGAATGCAGAAAATCTTATTACAGATCGTGCACTAGTGGAAACAAGAGCATTCATAACAGATTTTTTTAAAGAAACATAATCGTCGTGCAGTTGATGCTCACAATTTCGTAAGAAAAATCCTTAAATAATATCTCTCTCATACCCACACACACTCTTTGATCCTTGCACACACACACAGACACACATACGTCTTATATAACTCGAATGCAGTCCTGCTGGATAGTTGCCGTCTTTCGCTAGCGGTGTCCGAAACATTTTGGAAACTGTGTCAACACTTGTGTCCCCCGATTGTACGTAGGTAGGTAGGTATGTAAGTAGGTAAGTGCGTGTATCTATATATCCACACATACTTTCGTCTAATGCGTTCAAATGGAGAGTTCAGAAGAGCTCACACTTCCTGAACGATCCTCAAACCGAAATCAGATCCAGTCAAATCACTCCACCTCATACAAATTTCCCTTATATTTTCTCATTGCAAAAACCATTTCATTTCACTTCATTCAAAACCACTCAAATTCACCTCATGTAAAATCACTTCACTTCTCTTCTTGCAAAATCACTTCACTCTCTTCTTACTAAATCACTTCAATTCCCTTCTTGCAAAATCACTTCACTCTCTTCTTACTAAATCACTTCAATTCCCTTCTTGCAAAATTACTTCACTTCCCTTCTTGCAAAATCACTTCACTCTCTTCTTACTAAATCACTTCAGTTCCCTTCTTGCAAAATCACTTCACTTCCCTTCTTGCAAAATCACTTCACTCTCTTCTTCCAAAATCACTTCACTTCCCTTCTTGCAAAATCACTTCACTTCCTTGCAAAACTTCTTACTTAATCACTCACTTCCACCTTTTTTGCAAAAAAAACTTTCCTTCTTGCAAAATCACTTCACTTCCCTTCTTGCAAAATCACTTCATTCTCTTCTTACTAAATCACTTCAATTCCCTTCATGCAAAATCACTTCCTGCAAAATCATTTCCCTTCACTACATGCAAAACTCAATTCACTTCGCCTCCTTTCCTGCAAAATTCCCTTCACTTCATCTCATGTCACACCACCCACGAGCACTTCCAATCACTTCAACCCCGCTACTTTGCATTCCACTCCGCCTGTTCTTTGTTCCACTTATTATCCCTTATTCACGTCCCCAAATAGCAGAGTAAAGCGTC
The DNA here is from genome assembly GCF_024679095.1 of Eriocheir sinensis. NCBI lineage: Eukaryota > Metazoa > Arthropoda > Malacostraca > Decapoda > Varunidae > Eriocheir > Eriocheir sinensis. The sequence goes on from NC_066571.1 coordinate 5,471,576, forward strand.
AAGTGTTCCACCTGTATTCCACTTTACATGCATTATTGTGGAGGCAGTTTATTGGTCAGAAAACCTGTCCATAAATCCTCAGGGGTAAAATATTTAATGGTAAAAATGTATGCTCAAGTGATTTTGCCCAGTGTGTTGTTTTCTGAGAGAGAGAGAGAGAGAGAGAGAGAGAGAGAGAGAGAGAGAGAGAGAGAGAGAGAGAGAGAGAGAGAGAGAGAGAGAGAGAGAGAGAGAGAGAGAGAGAGAGAGAGAGAGAGAGAGAGAGAATTATTTGCACTATTATATGACAGCGGAAAGAAAGAGAGAAAGAAATATGAGGAAATATCAAGAGGAAATGAGACAAAAGAAGCTTACGAACAGGAAATGGAAGAAAATGACCAAGGAAAGAAATAAGAGGATACGGAGGAGGAGGAGGAGGAGGAGGATTGGAAGAGAAAGAGAAGTCGAAGGAGAAGAGAAAGAGGAAGAAGAGGAGGAGAATGAGTAGAGAAGCGAAGAGGTGGAAAAGAAGAAAAAGCAATTCTAAACATGAAAGAACACACAAACGTCTGTCCTTTATTTGTGGACGTGTGTGTGTGTGTGTGTGTGTGTGTGTGTGTGTGTGTGTGTGTGCGTGTGTGTGTCGGAGTTTAAGTGCGTGCGTGCGTGCGTGCGTGTGTGTATGTACAGGTGTAATCACAGAGAATGACAGGTAATTAGGTGAGTCAGGTGAGTATATTTTTGCAGCAGTCATTTTTCCTTCACTCATGGAAGTTAATTAACCGTCCGTCCGCCTTTTAAATAAAATAATGCATTGTTTAGAGATTAGCTGAATGGCCCTCCAACCCCCCCTCTCCCCCCTCTCTCCCTCTCTCGCTCCCTCGCTCCCTCCCTCCCTCCCTCCCTAAACATCAAATAAGGCGTCTTGAATGATGCTGTATTCCGCCGCGGCAGATTAAAAGACACATCCACAAAGACAAAGTTTTCCAGCATCACGACTCCTTTCACGGCTGGCTCTGTGGACGTAATGAGAGGAGTGAGGAGGGAGGAGGGAGGGAAGGGAGGGAGGGAAGGAGGAAAGACGTGGAAAGGAAGGGAAGGTTGAGTGAAAGAAGGTGAGGTATGACTGGGAAGGAGGCAGCTAAGAGGTAAGGGAGAGAGGAAGGAAGGGAATGAGGGAGAGAAGAAAGAATGGACGGAGGATCGGAGGGGGGGATGGAGAGAAGACACGGAAAGGTAGGAAAGGAAAAGTGAAAGAAAGTGAGTCAAGATAAAAGGGTTTAGCTTGGGAAAGAGTTGACTAAGAAAGAAGGGAGAGAGGAAGGAAGGAAATTTAAGGGAGAGAGGGAGGGAATGAAAAGGGGAGGGTATATACTAGGAAGGAAGGAAGCAAAATGGAAGGGAGAAAGGAAGGAAAGAAAGGTGAGGAAAAAGGGATGAAGGATGCCGGAAGGATACGGTAGACAGTGTGATGAAGATGGCCAAATAGGGACGGAAGAAAGGGAAAAAAGGACATTACGAAGGGGGGAAAGTAAGATGCACACATAGACGATCTTGGGACGAAACCGCGACGATCCTTGTTCTTTCTGGTATCGTTGGAAATTGGTGAACTTGTAGAAAGAAAAAGAGATGTAGCAGAATAGGGGAAGAAAGAATGGGGAGTTAAACAGATTTGTAAATAAGGAAGAAAAGAGAGTTAGAGCCGCGAAAAAGAGAAAAAAGATGGAATGTTAGATGGAAGGAGAAAGAAAAGGAAGGAAGTAAACAGGATCGAAGGAGAGCCAAAAAGGATAAAAGAAAGCAGAAAGGAATGAAAGAAAGGAGGAAGTGAATCATGGAGAAAAGGAAGAAAGGATAGGAAGAAAGAGGAGGTAATGTGAAGGAAGGAGACCTGATAAAGGCAATCAAATTTCTCTCTCAAAAGCAGAAGGAGAAAAAGAAGAAGACGAAGAAGAAGAAGAAGAAACCGAAAATGAAACCGAAAATGAAGAAGAAGAAGAAGAAGAAGAAGAAGAAGAAGAAGAAGAAGAAGAAACCGAAAATTAAACCGAAAATGAAGAAGACGAAGAAGAAGAAGAAGAAGAAACCGAAAATGAAACCGAAAATGAAGAAGACGAAGAAAAAGAAGAAGAAGAAGAAGAAGAAGAAAGAAGAAGAAGAAGAAGAAGAAGAAGAAGAAGAAGAAGAAACCGAAAATGAAACCGAAAATGAAGAAGACGAAGAAGAAGAAGAAGAAGTAGAGAAAAAAGGGAAAGAAGAAGAAGGAGGAGAAGAAGAAAATTAATATGCAGGAGGAAGTAATTTTATGAGGAGGTCGAAGGGAGGCTCTAAAGGTTCATTGAGGAGGAGGAGGAGGAGGAGGAGGAAAAATAGGTTGAAGAAGAAGAAGAAGAAGAAGAAGAAGATGAAGAAGAAGAAGAAACGAAGAAAAAGACGAGGAAAAAAAAAGAACGGGCGGGAGAATAATAATAATAATAATAATAATAATAATAGTAATAATAATAATAATAATAATAATAATAATAATAAGGAGAAGAAGAAGAAGAAGAAGAAGAAAAAAAGAAGACAATAAGAAAAAAAACGAAGAAGAGAAGGGCACGTAGATGGAGAAGTAGTAGGAGGAGAAGCAGCAGGAGGAGGAGGAGGAGGAGCAGGAGGAGGAACCAATGGCGAGAGATGCAGGAAGATCGTGATAGAAAGAAAATAAGCGAAGGGGAAGAAGGGAAATACGTAGTAATAGCATCACAAATCCATTAGAGGCAAATAAATAATGAATAAAGTGAATTGTAACACAGACATCTAATGCATACGAATGAGGGAAGAGAGAGAGAGAGAGAGAGAGAGGTCCCATTCTTCTCACCCCTCCTCGCTTACTCTTTTCTTCCCTTCTCTCTCTCGCTCTCGCTCACGCTCTCTCTCTCTCCATTCAATCGCTTCTTTCCAATCTCCCTCGGGTTCTGTTTTCGTCTTCCCGTTTGTCTCCTCTCTCCTTAACCTCTTCTCTTCTTTTTATCTCTAGTTACCTCTCCTCCTTTCCTCTCTCCCTCTCTCTCCCTTCTACTCTCCCTCTCTCTTTCATTCCTTTGGTGCCTTGATCTTTCTTTCATTCTCTTCCGACCTATCATCTTTCTACCTACCTTGTCACTTCTACCCTCTCCTTCTTCCTCCCTTTATTCCTTCTCCTCCTTTTCTACTTTCCTACCTATCTGTCTACTCTCTAATATCATACCATATTGATCTAACTTTTTCTCTCACTCTTTATTTCAATCTTTATCCATATTTCTCTTCCTGCCTTTCTCTTTTCCTCCCATACGTCTGTTCCCAAGTCCCGCCTATCTTCGTTTTTCTCCCACTCCCTTTCTCAATATCCTCCTTATCCTCCTTTCTTTTCCCTCCATATTTCTTCTTTAACATCTTTCTTCCCTTTTTCTCTCTGCTTATATTTTACTTCCTTTCATCTTTTCCTCGTGCCTCCTCATTCCTCCGCTAGCTACCTTCCTTCCTTCCTTCCTTCTTTTCTCCGTTCCTCCTATTTTCTATTCAAACTCCCTCCCTCCCTCCCTCCCTCCTTGTATCCCGAAATAGGTTCACAGTCTTGGAAATAATCTTGGTGGTCTGGTTCGTCTTCTCCTCCTTTTTTCTTTCTCATCTTTCTTCACTTTTCTCCATCAGTTATCTCATCTTCCCTCATTCCTATCTTTCTTTCCTTTCCTTCGTCATTTATTATTTCCTCTCTACTTTTCCCCTTATTTTTTTCTTCTTTCCTATACGTGTTGTTATTTTCCTTTTTTAATCCAATCTTTTTATACCCTTCTTCCTTTTTTTTCCTTCTTTTCTTTATCCTTTCATATTGCCTCTCCTTCCTTTCCCTTAGAATTTCCATCCTCCTTATTCCTCCCTCTCCCTTATTTCTTTCATACCTCTATTATCCCTTCCTATGCATCTATCTTCACTGTCTTTTTCTTGTTCTCAATTTTCCCTCGCTCAATCCTTCCCTCCCCTCTACTTCCCTCCATCCCTACCACCCTCTCTCCTTGATTCCCTCCCTTTCTCTCTCCCCAGACTCTATTTCCTACCGTACGTCTCTCACTGCCTCACTCCCTCCTTCTCTCCACCTCCACCTCCCATCCCTCCTTCCTTCCTACCCTCCCTCTCTCCTTCCTCCCTCTCTTCCTACCTCCTTCCTCCCTCGTTTCCTCCGTTCCAAGAAGCTTTGATGTTCGCAGACGAAAGGTACGAGAGAGAGAGAGAGAGAGAGAGAGAGAGAGAGAGAGAGAGAGAGAGAGAGAGAGAGAGAGAGAGAGAGAGAGAGAGAGAGAGAGAGTGAGGCAAAAAGGGGCGCTGAAAGGAATGGGCCTGTCTGTCTATCTCTCTTTTATCTTCCTGTCTCTTTACCTGTCTATCGATCTATCCGCCTTAATCTCCCCGCCTCAAATAGCTGTCTATCGGAGGAGAAAGAAGGAAGGAAAGGAGGAGTGGAGAAGAGGAGGAGGGAGGAGGGGGGGGGAGAAGTACTGTTTTCAAAGCAGCCTATTTATACATACTTTTGATTACCTGCTCGTGAGAGAGAGAGAGAGAGAGAGAGAGAGAGAGAGAGAGAGAGAGAGAGAGAGAGAGAGAGAGAGAGAGAGAGACGGTGGGAGATATAGGCACAGACATGACAGAGACGATTAATGTTGATGAATTAGATCAGTGGAAACTTTTAGAAAACTGAGAGAGAGAGAGAGAGAGAAATGAAAGAGACGATTAATGTTGATGAATTAGATCAGTGGAAACTTTAGAAAACTGAGAGAGAGTTCATTAGCATAATCACCTCCCCTTCAAGCGATAATGTAGCTGACTGAAGATTGGTGATTAAGTGTGGTTGGTGATAATCCTTAGAACGTCAAGAGTGAGTTATAGCTCCCCCCCCTCTCTCTCTCTCTCTCTCTCTCTCTCTCTCTCTCTCTCTCTCTCTCTCTCTCTCTCTCTCTCTCTCTCTCTCTCTCTCTCTCTCTCTCTCTCTCTCTCTCTCTCTCTCTCTCTCTCTCTCTCTCTCTCTCTCTCTCTCTCAAAAACTCCAGAAAAGTCAGATTCACTATATATGTATTTATTCAAGACTAAGTGCCCTCTATCTCTCTCTCTCTCTCTCTCTCTCTCTCTCTCTCTCTCTCTCTCTCTCTCTCTCTCTCTCTCTCTCTCTCTCTCTCTCTCTCTCTCTCTCTCTCTCTCTCTCTCTCTCTCTCTCTCTCTCTCTCTCTCTCTCTCTCTCTCTCTCTCTCTCTCTCTCTCTCTCTCTCTCTCTCTCTCTCTCTCTCTCTCTCTCTCTCTCTCTCTCTCTCTCTCTCTCTCTCTCTCTCTCTCTCTCTCTCTCTCTCTCTCTCTCTCTCTCTCTCAGCCCCAGGGTCGGTCGTGTCCTGCTAAGGGCAAGCAACATTCGCCTTCCTGACAGACACGCAAACTCAATACGCAAAGAAATTTATTTATCTCATGCATGTAGACCTGAGAGAGAGAGAGAGAGAGAGAGAGAGAGAGAGAGAACAAAGAAAGGGATTAAGTCTTCGACACAACTGTCCACTCAGCAGATGAAGGTTGCGTCCCACAGGTGGCTACTCCCACACCCAACGTAAAAGCGTAAATGTAAACGCTTGTAAATAATTGTGAACTTGTAAATAATTGTTTGAATACAAATGTAATCTCGGCAGAAGCTTTTGAATAGCTCCCTACCAGTCGGGGGAACTTTAGCTTAGGAAAATAATATTGCCATGTACCAATATACAAAAAAAAAAAGGAGATACACATAGACGGTGAAATCTGGATAGCTTTTACTGTAGAAATTTTACCACGAGTATGTTGAGAGAGAGCTCCCAGAAAATTCTTACACTGAATAACCTTCTTTTACATATTCTTAGGAAAACCCCCAAAAAGTATAAGGTGTGCGTGTATTTTTCTAAAAGTATTTTATATAGTAGGAGGAGGAAGTCTCTCTCTCTCTCTCTCTCTCTCTCTCTCTCTCTCTCGCTCTCTCTCTCTCTCTCTCTCTCTCTCTTCTTGCCTTCATTCTGCTTTCCCTTTGAAGTCGTTTTTACGTCCGTCGGTGGCTACGTCTTGCTTGCCTCCGCTTTGTGGTGCCTCCGGGGAGACCAGGCGGCTTTTATTCCCGTCTTTAATGTATAAGTTCCATCTTCCTCCCTTCTTCTTCCTTTCTTCCTCAGATTTCTTTTCCATGACTCTCCTACCGTCTTAGTCCGCCAGCCAATCCTCCCTCATATTCGTACTTTCCTCCAGTACTTTACCTATTGCCTGCTTCTTACTAGTTATTTTATTTACCACTCACTTCTTCTTTTATCATCCCTCCTTTCTGTTCCTCCTCTTTAATCTCTGTTTCCTTCTCCTTCTCCTTTTCTTACTCCTTCTTCTTTTGTTCCTCCTCTTTGATCTCTTTTTCTTGTCCTCCTCCTTTTCTTACTCCTTTTGTTCCTTTTAAGTATACGGAAGAACGAGATAGATGGAATTTATGTGTATATGCGAAGTGAAGTTATGGACGTACAGCGAAGGAAACGAATAAAGATAATGATGTTCTTGCCCTAGAGGAGGAAGGGGGGGGGGAGAAGGGGGGGCGGCAGGCAGCTTTCTGGGAGCGTCTTAAGCTAAATTTTGCCTCCTTTCTTCAAGCACTTCGCTCCTTAGATCTGCTTGTCCTATACACACACACACACGCACACACACACACACACACACACACACACACACACACACACATTGACAAACACCCTATTACCTGCTTTTTCAACTTTACTGTCCTTCTCATCGTCTTTCTGTCTACTAACGCCTTACTCTATACACGACTGCTTTCTTTTAATCCCGTACAACTTCTAATACTTGCTCGTTTCACCCACACACTCATTTATAAGCACCACACAACACACACAAACACTCCACAGTCTCCCCTTTTAACTCTCTGTAACTTCTCTCGCACCATTGCCCACCCTTTGACCTTTCGATATGTTTCTCCCTCCCGCTTCAGCCTTACAAGTGCCCCTAAATCATTTCCATGGCAAGATTACAAAGCTTCCCGTACATACCTACGTTTTTCATACCCTACTCAATCAACTGTACTACTTCTAATTATTTATGCATCCGAGAACGTCTTCATTTATTATTTATCTCAATATTTCAGTCTTACAACTTCTAATGCATGATCGATTCCACGTCCAAGAGCGTTCATTTATGCCTCACAAGTCCTATACGTATACTATAGTCTGCTGTTTCGCCTGTCATGTCTCTTGCTAAGTTGCCATTAATCCTCTGGTGTTTGTTTACGTTATACCTGATCGCCTCCACACCAAAGAGCACTCATATATATCTACACTACACACAAATACACACACACACGAACACACACACACACACACACACACAAACACACACACACACACACCTGCGCCATTAGTCTGCCCTTTCACCTTTAATCCCTCCATACGCATCCGTTCATCCCCTAACCTTCTTTTTATACTATACCTGATAGCTTCTACATCCCCCCCAAAAAAAACTATTTATACCTACACAAAATACACACGCCTACACCACAGCCTGTCCTTTCACCTGTAATCCCTCCTTAACTATCCATTCATCCCCAATCGTCTTTTTATACTATACTATTTTAGTGCACGTCGACTTGTATTCCCGTGCGATTTTCGTGTCAAAATTGATATTTTTGCATTTTCTGGTTGATCTGGACCCATACGACGGGAAAATGGAGAGGGCCAAATTTTCCTATTCCTGGACCCCCGGGGATATGGGGAGCAATTTCTTTTCGGTGGGACTGGATCCGAAAATACTACTATCTCCATGAATAATGAACCGATCTTTATGATCTTGGTATCGTTTTGGGGTTTTTTGATGATGGTAAATCCATTTTACATACTTTCAGGCTGATTGAAAATAATTTTGACCTTGGATGCCACCCTATGACACGCCTCAAATTCCTAACTGGCAAGGGCAACAAGTACAGAGAAATTAACGTGGTAGAGAGAGTTCAAATCATTGGACGTCGCAAATGCCAGAGGCTCATCGGTCTCCACAATTTCTCTGGCGCTGACTTGGGTGGGAAATTTGTCGGTAACTCAAAGAGGTGGGTTTGTGAATACCTGAATCTTCCTGATGACCCGGCTGTCCATTGCTTCGGGGAGTTTGGCAACAGTAGTTTACCACTGGAGTTAGTCGGCACTGAGCTTCCAAAACAAGTCAAAGCCCTGGAGCATTTTGTCTCCAGTGTGTACTGCCCAAAAGGTCCGACTAGCCCCTCTGCCCTGCGATGGGAAATATTCCGTTCAAGAAACCTTGAGGGTGAGATGCTACCGCCACCTCGTGCTGGCTTGATGCCTCACATCGCACGCACTAATTACATAGCAATGCGTGACAAGTCGTACACGTTACTCTATATGCATCTCCGGCTAAATTTGACTAATATTTTTATTTTTATGGCCGTCGGTATTGGCAGTCTTGCTGTATAATGTTATGCAGTCATGATGTCACAAAGCACTTTGTTACTCAGGTCAGGGACTAAATTTACTTTATCAGAATTATATGGATGAAAGGTGTGGAATTAAAAAATCAGTTCAGTGTTTTCATTCAGTATATTTTATATGAATATAATAAATTATTATGATGCATTCTCGGAATATATGATTGCAGTGTTTGCCCTTTTCAAAATCGTATTATTTACCGAACAGTAAGTTAGGAGTGAATTTTTACCGATGCTTTAAAAACACTGGCTAATACCTCATGATGCCCATAATATCTAGTTTATCAGATGATGTGAACCCATATATTCCGATTTTTGTTTCTATAAATCCTAAATATGGGATACTATATGGAGTGGTTTTATACTGTAACAATATCCATTAGTCAGGCCTCATTTACGTTTCTCCTACGCCAGAAATTGGTCAAAATCGTTTTCAATCAACCTGAAAGTTTTAAAAATGGATTTACCATCATCAAAAACCCCAACACGATAACAAGATCATAAAAATCGGTTCACTGTTGATGGAGATTGTAATATTTTCGGATCCAGCCCCCCCGGAAAGAAAAATTTGGCCCTATTTTCCCACAGTATGAGTCCAGATCAACCAGAAAATATAAAAATATCAATTATGACACGAAAATCGCACGAGACCTTTTTTTGTGAACAAGTCATCCCACACTAATTGATCCCTACACATCCAAAACACTTACTCATCCCTACAC
>NC_066571.1:5488282-5495782 GCF_024679095.1 Eriocheir sinensis
CTTTACTTTTCTCTTTTCTTCCGTTGTTTTCTCTTCGATGTAACCAAACCTTTATGAACTGGACACGTGACCTCCTTCCTCGTTTTGTGAATATGTGTTTATTTTCATTTTCAACCTTATCATTTAACATTTTCATCTCCTTTTTCTTTTCAATATGTTTCTATCCATTATCATATCCCCTTTTATATCTCCTAATCCGTTTCCTTACTTGAAATTTCCTTGTTTTTCTCTATTTCTTCATCTTTTTCCATCTTTCCCCACGCGTCAGTTTTCTTTTTTCTCTGCTCTCCAAGGCTTATATCTCTCTTTTTCTCACTTGACGTCTTCATGTTATTTTTTTGTATATATATTCATTTCCTTTCTATCTCAAGCCCATGTACAAAGGAGATCATGTGACACGTTTCCTGAGACAACATTGCTTTTCCCTCTTTCGTTTCACCTTCCTTTATGCCTTCCTTTATTTCCTCGTTCCTACTCTTTCTGTTTTTTATACTACGTTCTTTTTTTCATTATTTCAGTCATCACTTCATATTTATCTTTCATTTCAACTTCCTTTATGCCCTCCTTTATTTCCTCGTTCCTACTCTTTCTGTTTTTATACTACGTTCTTTTTTTCTTTGTTTCTGAGTCATCACTTCAAATACATCATTCATTTCAACTTCCTTTATGCCCTCCTTTATTTCCTCGTTCCTACTCTTTCTGTTTTTATACCTTGTTCTTTTTTTTCTTTTTTTCTGAGTCATAACTTCATATACATCTTTCATTTCAACTTCCTTTATGCCCTCCTTTATTTCCTCGTTCCTACTCTTTCTGTTTTTATACCATGTTCTTTTTTTTTTCTTTAATTCTGAGTCATAACTTCAAATACATCATTCATTTCAACTTTGTTTATGCCCTCCTTTATTTCCTCGTTCCTACTCTTTCTGTTTTTATACCATGTTCTTTTTTTTTTCTTTATTTCTGAGTCATCACTTCAAATACATCATTCATTTCAACTTCGTTTATGCCCTCCTTTATTTCCTCGTTCCTACTCTTTCTGTTTTTATACCATGTTCTTTTTTTTTCTTTTTTTCTGAGTCATAACTTCATATACATCTTTCATTTCAACTTCCTTCACACTTTTGTTTTCCCTAATAGTACTCTTTCATATTTTAGAGACACCCTTTTTTCTTTCCTTCATTTCATCCTTCATTCTAACAATCTATATTCCTCCCTCCCTTCATTGGCACTGTAGAAAATGTTATCCTTTCCTTATTTTCTGTCTCTCACTCTTTCTCATCACTTTTATTTCCCTTTCATATTTTAGAGCCACTTTTTTTCTTTCCTTCATTTCACCCTTCATTCTAACTATCTGTATCCCTCCCTCCCTTCCCTTCATTGGTACTGTAGAAAATTTTAACCTTTCCATATGTTCTTTCTTTCACTCTCTCTTGCCCTCTTTTCCCGTTCATGTATCAGAGCCACTTTTTTTCTATCCTTCATTTCATCCTTCATTCTAACAATCTATATTCCTCCCTCCCTTCATTGGTACTGTAGAAATTTTAGCCTTTCCTTATTTACTGTCTTTCACTCTCTCTTGCCCGCTTTTCCCCGTTCATGTAGCAGAGGCTTTGTTTTAAATGCCTCCTGAGCCGCTTCTGGTCTTACATCCTTCATTTCACCTCCCTTTATCCCTACTCAGATCCCAGACTCCTTCCCTCCTTCCATCCCTCCCTTCCCTCCATCCCTCCCTTCCCTCTCCTTTCCTTCCCTCCCTCCCTCCTTCATTATCTTCCTCTCCCAACCTTTCCTTGCTCTATATTTGTTTCCTCTTTTTTTTCTTCCTCTCTTCTCATGTTTTTTTTTTTTTCGTTTCGGTTATGTCCCAGTTGTTGTTTTTTTTTGTCTTGTTTTGTTGTTTTGATTTTTTTTTGTTTCTCTTTTTGTTTTAACTTTTTTGCTGTTTTCATTTTGTTTTGTCTTTTCGCTTTCTTCCTCGCTTTGTTCTCGTTTTATTCTGTTTCTCTGTGTCTCTCTCTCTCTCTCTCTCTCTCTCTCTCTCTCTCTCTCTCTCTCTCTCTCTCTCTCTCTCTCTCTCTCTCTCTCTCTCTCTCTCTCTCTCTCTCTCTCTCTCTCTCTCTCTCTCTCTCTCTCTCTCTCTCTCTCTCAGGTCATGTGCAATAAGCTTGATGGGACACACACGCTTCCGGTGGCTGTGTCTGTTTGTACGTTGGTTTGTTTTTACTTGTTTTAATCCTCCTCTTTTTCGTTTTGTGTAGAGGGGGGAGGGAGGGAGGGAGAGAGGGGGGAGGGGAGAGGGGGGGGAGAGGACAGAAGTGGGTTGGTGTGGTTTCTATTCTCTCTTTTTTATTATTTTTCTGCCGTGTCTGTTTTTCTCTCTTAACTTCAGTCGTTGTGGAGTTTTACATTTTTGCATCCTCCTCCTCCTCCTCCTCCTCCTCCTCCTCTCTGTGCCCAGTTTTAAAAGTGTATATATTTATTTACTTCTCTCATGCGTATTTTTTTGTCCTTCCTGCTTTGTTGTTGTGGCTTCCATGCTTCTTGTTATTCCTTTCTTAAAACAGAGAAATGTGGACAGATAGAGAGAAGCAGATATATGGATGGATGGACAGATTGATAGATAGATAGATGGATTGGTTGGTTGTTAGGTAGCTGAATACATGGATAGATAACTTCAATTCTATTCATTTCACTCTTTTTCTCTCTCAGTATAAAACTGATTGATAGATACACGAGAAGGAAAGATAGATCGTAAGATTGAGATAGATAGATAGATAGGCCATTTAATCTCTCCATACTTTCTACCTTCCCTTCTTAACTTCTAAATGTTGACTGATAGATAAATAGAATTATAGATAGATAAATACAAATCTCCATCTATCAATTCCACTGCCAAATTTTTTTTCTTTTCATCTCCTTTCTCATTTATTTAACTACTAACCATCTCTATCTATCTCTGTCTATTCTATCTATAATCTATCTTTCGCTTCTTTCTCCCTCTCTTTGAAACTTCCTCCCTTTTTCCTTCCTAACTTCCATCCCATATCAATTCATCTCTCACCCTCCATTCCCTTCTTTCTCTTTCCCTCTCTTCTCTTCTCAATTTTATCCCCTTCCTATTTCCTCTTCTTCCACCCGTGATCCTCCTCTAGCCCTCCATCGTCCCTCTTGCTTAATTTCTCATCCTTTTCCTTCCATTCCTCTTTCCTCTTTTTCCTCCTCCATTCACCTTTCAATTCTCTCTCCTTCTTCTTTCCCTCTCACCTTTATTCCCCCTCCATCCTCCCTCCGCCTCCAAATTCATTCCTTTTCCCTCCATTCCCATTCCTCTTTCCTTCCTCCGTCTCTTTCTCTCCATTTCTCTTTCTTTTTCCTCCTCTTTTACTGTGTTCTCCATCATCCTCCCTCTGCCCTCCCTGCCCTTTTCTCTCTCCTCTTCCATCTGCGTTTCTCCTCCTCCACCTCCTCCTCCCTCTACCTCCACTCTCCTTTCCTCTTCTTCTATCAGTGCTCCCCTTCCATCCTCTCTTTGCCTCTATTTTCCGTCCCTTACCCTCCCCTCCCTTTCGGTCTCACGGGTTCCTGGTTCCATAATTTCCCGTGGGAGTGAGGCGGGGCTCGGGGGTGCCTAGCCTGACGCGGCCCTGTAGCGAGTTAGCCAGTTGTCGCCAAACCTTCGTCTCAACCCACTTGGCGCGGATCACGGGACACCAGCACCATCTGCCGGGAGTTAAGGGAGTTAGGGGGGAGATTGGGGCTATTTGAGGGTTAGGAAGTGACGTGGAGGGGGTTGAAAGGTGTAGAAGGAAAGAAGAGAGTGGTGAAGGGAAGGGAAGGGCAGTGGAGGGAAGAGAAAGGTGTTAGACGGTATGAAAAAGGGATGTAAGAGGGTTTGGGAGAGACTTGGAGAGGGTTGGAAGGTGTTGAAGGAACGAAGAGAATTGTTAAGGGTAAAACAGGTGTTGGGGGGTAAAAGAAGTCTTGGAGTGAAGTGGCGAGTTGTTGGAAAGTGTGGAGTGAAAGAAAAGAGTAAGCAACGGAAGGGCATGGTAGTGAAGGAAAGAAAAGTGTGTTAGAATGTAAGAGGAGGGGTCGTTAGAAGGTGTGACAGATAAGTGGAGAGTGCTGGAAAGTGTGAAAGGAAAGGGTGGAGAGGAGAAAGGATAATGTGGTAGAAGGTAAAGAGAAATTAACAGAGACAAAGACAGGCATAAAAAAGTATCACCCAAACAAAACAAAAAAATAAGACTAAAGTAGACAGAGAATGGAGGAGACAGGAAGAAAAACAGATACTCATACATACTCAAAAACAGGTAAAGGCTAAAACTTACACAGACAGACAGATAGAAAGACAGGTAGAAAAAAAACTATCACGGAAGCCAATTAAGAATACCGGAAGCGATAGAAGGAAAGGAAAGAAGTGAATTGAAAAGAGGGAAGGAGTGTAGGATGTAAAAAGAGAATAATGGGTACTAGGATGGACTTTGAAGAGAGATAAAAAGATAATGATCGTAGTGAGGAAGATTGTAAAAAGGGATGTGAACTGAGTGCATGATACGTAGAAATATACAAGGTCTATATTTCTTTTAGGTTGTTACGAGGAAGGGGATCATGCAAACACTTTGAAATCAAGAAAGAGAGGAAAAGAGAGGACAGAGTAGGATAGATTCAAATACCACAGAAAGGTGTATTTAAAGATGAGAATAGCTAGAGGTTGTAGAAGGGTGTAGGGGTGGGGAAATGTGAAGGAATACTATTATGAATGAGCGGAAAGGGTCTGTGTCAGATGAGGGGACAGCGCTGAGGGGAATCAATGTTGCCAATGGAGAATGTCAAAGGGTGAAAGGTGTGAGGGGAAGGAGAGGGGGTTACTATTATGAATGAGGGGATAGGGGGAGGAGCCAGCGAAGGTGAGGGATACTATACAAGGGAAAAGTAAAGATGGAAAGTAAGTAAAGTAAGGTGGAGGAGACGATTTAGAGGGCGAAGAGTTTAAGGGGAGGGGAACTTTTACAAATGAGTGGAAAGAGAGAGAAGACTGGGAAAGTGGGGGGGACACTATTTAATGGAAAATTTTAAGGTAGAAAGCAGGTAAAGAAAGGTAAAGGTGGTAATATAGAGGGAGAAGGGTGTGAGAGAACAGTGAAGGGATACTTTTACGAAGGAGGGGAAAGGAAGAGGGGCAAAAAAGATGAAAGGAAACAACGAAAGGGAAAATAAAGGTGAAAAGCAAAAAAAAATAAAGGTAGAGGAAATGCTATAAAGGGGGAAGGGTGAGAGGAGAAGAGGGGAAGAGGCTAATGCTATATATGAGGGGAGGCTGTGAGGGTGAGGGAACAGTACTGAGGGGAAGAAAAGGTGGAAAAAAGGCAAGAGAAAGTAGAGTAGGTGATGAAAAGGGTATTGGGGAAGTGAAAGGGGATGAATTGGGTTTATGGGAAGGGGAACTGGTGGGGTGTGATGTACTGAATGGGGAGAGAGAGAGAGAGAGAGAGAGAGAAAAGCAGACAAACAGAATAAACAGATAGAAAAAAATAAAGAAGAAAAAGAAAAAGAGAAAATAACTAATATGGTAGACGGGAGGGCGGTTAATGGAAGGTGTAATGGTGATGAAGATGATGGTGATTCAAGTAATGGAGGTGGGAGGGTCGAGGGTGATGGTGGTGGTGGTGGTGGTGATGATGGCGTTGGTGATGATACTGGTGGTGGTGATGATAGTGGTGGAGGTTGTAGTGGTGCTGGTGGTGGTGGTAGTGGTGTTGTTGGTGGTGATGGAGAAAGGTGGTGTTGGTGGTAGTGGTGTTGGTAATGGTGTAGATGGTAGTAGCTGTGGTGGTGGTATTGATGTTGATGGTGGTGATGAAGAGAGGTGGTGGTGACATCTCCCTTTTCACGGTTACCTGCCCTCCACCAGCATCCAGAGCCCGAGGGAAGAGAAGAGGAGGAGGAGGAGAAGGAGGAAGAGAAGAAGAGGAGGAGGAAGAGGAGGAAGAGGGGACAGAGGACGGAAAAGTTAGGTGGAAAGATGAAAGGCGAAATAGAAAGGAAAACTATGAAAGACAATGGAGAGGGAAAAAAGGAAAAAGGGAATAATAGGAAAAGGAGAAAGGGAAGAGAATACATTAGAGGGAAAATATTGAAGAGGACAAGAGAGAGGGATGAAGGTATGTAAGAGGAGAGGAAAATAAAAGAAAAGGGAGAGGGAGGAAAAGAGAGAAGAGAGAGAAAAGGGTGACAGGGAAAAGGAAGGTGAGGTAGAATGAAAACGAGAGATGAATGAAGAGGGAGATAAGAACTAGTGGAAGGAGAGAGAGAGAGAGAGAGGAGAGAGATGGAGGAAGCTTCTCTCTCTCTCTCTCTCTCTCTCAAGGGAAATTAATGTATAAAGAGGCAATTCCGTGCCATAATTCTATTAAGCTAACACTGAAAATACCGACCCGCGATCTGCCGACGCAAGCCTCTCGCCCCTCAAGCGCTCCTCCGTCGGTCATCCCCCCAGCAGCGACACACACACACACACACACACACACACACACACACACACACACACACACATACACACACACACACCGAAGATGAGGAAGAGGAAGGAGGGAGATGATGAAAATTAGAAAGACAGAAGGAAGGGGAAGACAAGGTTGGCTGAAGAGGAACAGAGGAAGGAGAAGGAAAAGGAAGGGAGGAAGAAAATCATTAAATCGAAAAATGACAATAGAAGGAGAAGTAAGAGGAAGTTAAGAGGAAACGAGAAGGAGGAGGAGAAGGAGGAGGAATAATCAACAAAAAAGGAAAAAGGCCTCAGAAACAAGATGAAGAGGAACAGGAGGATAAGAAAACGAGGAAGAGCAGAGGAAGAGGAAGAGGAAGAGGAGACTTACTACTCGACTTACCTCATTTAAATAGTTCGCTTGTGGTTGTTGCTTAATTATTCATGTGTGTGTGTGTGTGTGTGTGTGTGTGTGTGTGTGTGTGTGTGTGTGTGTGTGTGAGGTGTTCGTGGAATGCTTAAGGCTGGGAAACACAATCACCTGACGACACACCTGAACCTTGATTACCTCTGATTCGCACTTCTAATTACCTTGGTGGTGGTGATGGGGGGGGGGGGGGTCGTATTGAGGGTGGTAGTGGTTATGGGGGTGGGGGTGGTGGTGGTGGTGGTGAATGGGGGATGGGAGTCGTAGTGAGGGTGGTAGTGGTTGGAGGTGTTGTTGTTGTTGGTGGTGGTGGTGGTGTGGTGGAGGTCGTAGTGGTGGTGGTGGTGGTGGTGTTCTCCTCCTTGCCCTTTACTCCTGTTGCTTCTGTTTGTTTGTTTGTGTTTGTTTGGTTTGTTCCTCCGCTTGTGTTTGTGAGTGGCACTGACTGCAAATGTCGTAGTTTATCTTGCTCTTTTTTTTCTTTTTTTCTTTGTTTTTTTTATGCTTCGACTTCCTTTGTGTTTTATTTCTTTCTGTTTGCATGTTTTTATAGAGATCTTGTTTTATTTTATTCTTTTCCTTCATA
>NC_066571.1:5500782-5590782 GCF_024679095.1 Eriocheir sinensis
ATTAGGAAGAAGAAAAAAAACGAGAGAAGCTGGAAAAAAATGGCGATGATAAAAAAAATATTTAAAAGGAGAAAAAAAGCAGGAAAATCAAAGAAAAAAAAAGACCCTTGTGAAAGAAAAAAAGAAGAAAAGCACAGAATAATTCGAGATCACATGTGACTTTTTATAACTATGTGAATATCGTATAATATCATTCCGCCTGTTACACCGCCAGCGCCATCAACACGCAACACTTCTTACAATACATCGAAGCGAAAGAACGCAACACCGCCATCTGGATACCGATACACGAAAGCAGATAATATATACGCTGGCGCTCTCCTGCATACATCGCATCATGAATTCTCTTTACACCGCCAATCACGACTTGAATAATGCATCGTATCCTGCGACAAAGCAATGTTAGTGTGTAGTAACAACGCAATCACTTTTACTCGGTACATTGCAGATGAGGGGTCCGTCGCTCTGTTATGTCTCGTGTGTCGCTAAGTGTTATATCATCAACGCTAATCTGTAAGCAGCGTTTGCTCCTACAACGTAACTCCAGGATGGTATAGTAATGCATTTTTCTTACGAGTTAATAGAATATAAATAGTTTGCTCCTACAACGTAACGGCAGGATGGTATAGTAATGCATTTTTCTTACGAGTTAATAGAATATAAATAGTTTGGATCCTTATAATACCCGCCGTGCGTTTTCCACTTGAAGATAATGATAAAAAGGTAAGGTAATTTTTTTATTCGCAAAGAGCGCATAAACAGGTCGGAGTCTTGTACTTCTCGTGTGTCGGCTAACTCATTCATAGCGTTTTCCACTTGACTGTCATGATAAACAAATGCAGTAACGTTTTTCTTCTCGTGAGTTAATGGCGAATAAAGAACTGGGAGCCTCGTCATGCCTCTCCTCTATCACTAAATCTGTTCACGGCGTTTTTCACTGCAAGGTAACGGGGGAACGTAATACCATAGTCCGTCCCTCTCTCGTTTCCGCGCGGCGCTAACAGGAACGAGCCTCAACCTTACGAGTGACGAGAGAAAAATGGATCACGCACCATCATATGTACAGTGTAATGGTGCAGGTGTTGTGTTGGGTCGCGCCATTGGCATCCACGTGGACACAACTCTAATTAGGTAATGGGTATAATGGGTCTCTCTCTCTCTCTCTCTCTCTCTCTCTCTCTCTCTCTCTCTCTCTCTCTCTCTCTCTCTCTCTCAAGCCGTCCTCAAGGCCACTATTCCTACATAACTTATCGATAAACATCTAAAACTATTCCTCACTACCGTGTCTCCTATATAATAATAGTAATAATGATAATAGTAATAATAGTAGTAATAATAATAATAATAATAATAATAATGGGGGTTGATTCTCACCTATTTTTTTTAGCACCTGGAATCGACTGGACAGAAAAATTATGTGACAGAATTAATAACTTTCTTCCTCTTCTTGAAAATATATAAACCAATAAAAGGGAATCTTAAAACCTATAGAAGAACAAGAACAAGAACAAGTTACGTATAATTTTAATCTCTATAGGAAGAAAAAACGAGATAAGGAAAAAAACAGGAAGAATACAAGAAAAAAATAGACGTTGTTAAGCTCCAAACTAATGAAAAAAAAAAGGAAGAAAAACAGGAAGACCAAGAAAATACAAGAAAAGTGACGTTGTTAAACTCTAAAGTAATACAAATAGAGATAGGGAAGAAAAAACAACAACAGGAAGAAAACGAACAAGAACAGGGAGAAAAGAAAAACTAGTCGGCCGCATCGCACGCATATACCTACATTACGAGTGGAAAATATCGCCAAAGCCGGACAAGTTTAATGGGTTACTAAGATTAAGGTCGCAAATCCAACACTTTTATGGATGTTTGGCGAGAGTTATGAGCCGTGGGGGGAGATATAAAAGTGCGCGGCTAATGATTCACACAGACCATTATCGCGGGACACTGAATTGGGTACTGGAAGGGGCGCTGTGACGCTGAATGGGTTGCTGAATGGGGTACGGGATGGGTCGCTGGATGGGGTATGAATGAGGCGCTGAATTGGGGTACGGGATGGAAGGATGAATGGGGTACTAGATGGAGCGCTGAATAGGGTACTGAATGGGTTGCTTAATTAGGTACTGAATAGGGTAGAGCATCGCTGAAACTACCCTGCCAACGGGACTATGGAATGGATGGTATTATAAGACATTTCGCCGCCCAAGAACACATATTTGACAAGGCTTTCGTAGGAGTTGCGGGCATTTCCAGTAGTTTTATGACCCTGGTGGTAGTCTGACTCTTCTTCTGTACTGCGGACCTAAAGAAACACTCATTAGAACCCGAATGACCCCCTCTTTGGGCCTTAAAAGTAGCTGATATGAGAGGCGAAAATGTCATAATACCGACCTATGAGTTCAATGTACTTATTCATGAGGATATAATTATTATTCAGTGTACGATGAATGAATAACGGCAG
The DNA here is from genome assembly GCF_024679095.1 of Eriocheir sinensis. Lineage (NCBI taxonomy): Eukaryota > Metazoa > Arthropoda > Malacostraca > Decapoda > Varunidae > Eriocheir > Eriocheir sinensis. The sequence continues at coordinate 5,503,247 of NC_066571.1, forward strand.
AAAATGATTAATCAGACCACTTTCGAGTTACAGTGATCTTTTTTTTTTTTACAGAAGGATGCAAGGCTTATAAAGAGAGGAAACAAAAACAAAAACATTGGCGCTGATCCTACGAGGTCAAACAGTTCATAGCAAAAGCATTCCAATACATAGGGTCAGTATCGCTCGGAAAGGCGCAAAATACTTTCTCACGTGATGTGGTAATAAATGGAGGTACTTTTAATTTGGGGTTCCTTATCATTATTCACTGTATGATGTAGTAATGATAACGGCAGAATATGGTTACTTGGTCGTTTTTTAGGGACGGTGAACTGGATAAAGCAGCATCAAATAATTCATAGCGAGATTTGATCATAATTGTATGTATAATTAATTGGTGCTTACTATTATTATTTAGTTTATGATGTATAAGTATAAGTAACTACAGAAAATCATTACTCAGACTATTTTTTAAGGGCACAGCAGCGTGAGTTACTTTTCCTAGCGTAATGTGTTAATAATTGCATATACCTTTGATTGAGGTTTCATATTATTTTTTCACTGTATGACGTGTGAATAACGGCATAACTTTACCAGTCAGTGTTTTAAGCGGTAGACTGACTGAAGGAAAGCGGCTTACTAACGTGATTCTTTGCCAGGTGTGAAAGGTAACTTGGCCGCTCATTACTTTTGGCTTTGTGGGAGCAGAGATTGGCGGGCTTTTTTTAAATTTTTGTTGTTGTTGTTGTTGCCCTTGAGCTGTTTCTTCGGCTGTAAAAAAAAACAAAAAAAAACACGGGCTTATTATTATTACTACTATTATTATTATTTTCACTATGAGAGGAATGGGTGAGTCCCTTTACTTCAAACATGCATGAGTGGGTGAGTAATATGGATGCAAGGTACATTCTGTGATGGGTACTCATTCATTGTGCTTTTTTTATATCGTTGTTAAATGTCGAAGATGAATGAATACATGGTTTTGCTGTTGTTGTCATCTACATCACCATTATTATTATTATTATCATTATTATTATTGTTATTATTATCATTATCGTTCAGTGTAAGAGTAGATAAATGCCTCTTCTTATAGGTATACGTAGGTAATAGTTAAAAGGAGTGTTGCTGCGCCTTAGTCATCATTGTTATTCATTATATAAGAGAAATGAATGGCTCTACATCAGGTGCTTTGGTACAAGAGGACAGTGGTTATAAAGAACAATGCCGAGTTATGCTGATGATAAAAAGACCTTAGGTAACGGCGCTAAGACTGGACACTCTTTTGGCTGCCCACGTGGGAGGGAGGTTCGCCCCTATCTTGTTGTTGTTTTGGTTGTTTTGGTTGTTGTTTTCAGTATACACTCCACTACACTCCGTCCCTTAGGCTTCTCGTCCGTACATATATTACACTAGCAGGGAAGCTACAATTATAATGCAGTGGTATATTGGTACACACACACACACACACACACACACACACACACACACACACACACACACACACACACACACACACAAATAACAGTTTTCAATGGTCTATAATCACATATCTTTTTAGCATCATTAACATGCCGCTCGTCAATGCTTACACATTCCGTCATCTTAATAGAATATGTTGATATACGTGTTGAGCCCAATTATTTATCATTATTATCATTATTGTTAATAGTATTATTATTATTATAACTACATGCACATTGAAGTATGGACACACACACACACACACACACACACACACACACACACACACACACACACACACAATAACAATGATGTGTTATAGACAATGACTGGAGCGAAGCATGATTCGTAAGGCAAAATTCGGAGTGCTGCGTCGACTTGATGGAAAATGATGGAGTGGTGTGAAAGGTAAAGGAGGCGTTGGTGGTGGAAGTGGTGATGGGGGGAGGAAGGAAGGTGTGTTCGCCAGTTTGTTGCAGTTAATCCCAATCAGTACGGCCGTCAGGTACAAACATTACCCTGGAACACTGGGCCCAACTACAAAACTGAAACACTGACAAAAAAATATTATACAGAAACTTTTCTCTCGGCAGTTTCAGTTTCACAGGACCCAATTATCAAGGTCACTTTTTATCCCTGTATAAGTTCTGATTGGAGTTGTGCGTACAAACTGGTGAACAAACCGCAGTAAGAGTAAGAAAACCGACTGCTTCTGCCACTTTGACCCTCTCATGTGTGCCTTGGCCAGGTAACCGTGCCAGGTGATCCTTCAGCCCGCCTACCTGAAGTGCCAAAGGTGCCATTCCACCTGAGGCGGGACAAGGCGGCACTGAGCATTGACTCCGACAGGTGCCAGGGGATCTTGGCTGCAGGTGACGGCAGGTGGGTCGTGGCGGGTCTGGTTACAGTTTCTTTGGTATAAAGGCAAGAATTTGTGGAGGCTGAGAATGTATGTGTGGTGTGGGGCTGGCGAGGGCAGGAGCGGGGAGGGTGTGCTGCAGGGGAGGTGCGTGCTGTGCTGGCATGGGTAATGGGGCTGTGCAGGGTGATGGGGGTGGAGGTGGCAGGGACGCGAGGCACCGAATCGGGGTGAGGGAGGGTAAGGAGGAGCGGGCCATGGAGGGTTCCATACCGCACCGGACAGCTCCTAAACGTCTCACAAATGTACATAATTATATACACGAATGCCAATGTTTTATAAGTTCTTAAAGTGTTCTTTGGGTAGTATAAGCTGTCTGTTTTCTAAGATAGATGAAAGGTAATAACGTCCAACACTAGACTACCAAAGTGATACATGGATGGCCAGCCGCAACACAACAGCCTGCGTCAAGTGTCCGGCGCTGGGCCGCGGAGGGAGCTGGAGGGCTGGCTGGGCCAGCAGTCCCCGTAATTGCGCTGCTCACTGTCTGGAGCGGGCGGCGTCGTGCTAGTCCAGGCGGGAGTACATGTCGTGGACGCTGTGCTCGTAGTGGTTACTCAGCTGCTTGCGCCGCAGCTTCAGCGCAGCCGTCACCAGACCAGTGTCGGGCGTCCAGGGCTCCAGCGTGAGGGTGACGGCAGCGGGCACCTCCCAGCGTGTGAGGCCGCACTTCTTGCCGTGGATCTGAAGCTCCTTCAGGATGGCCTCCTTCACCCGCTCGTCGACGCACAGCTCCTCGATGGTGAGCGTCCCCTGGTCGATGCCTACGCTCGCCGCCACCTTCCACAGCCTCTCCGCCGAGGGCACCACCACCGCCACCGTCTTGTCCTTCGTAGAGTCGGCGAAGACGCAGATGTTGTCCACGTTGGAGAGCGTCTTCAGCTTGGACTCTGTGTTGCCCAGCGACACGTACTCGCCGTGCTTCAACTTCACGAGGTCCTTCTTGCGGTCGATGATCTTAAGCGAGCCGAGGGAGTTCACCTCGCCGATGTCGCCTGTGCGGAACCACCGGACGCCGTCCTCCTCGAAGAAGGACGACTTGTTCTCCTCCGGCAGCTTGAAGTAGCCCTTGCATAACACGGGGCCGCCCACGATGATCTCGCCCCGCGGGTTAGGCTTGTCCGTAACGCGGTAGTTGCCCTCCTCCCAGTCCACGAGCCGCATCAGCACGCCCAGATTGGGGCCGCCCGTGTGCCCCGTGGTCGTGTCGTCCTCATCCATGCCGGCGATGCACGACGCCGACTCCGTGGAGCCGTAGCCCACCTGGATGGACACGTCGAAGATGGCCCGCATGGTGTCGTGGGTCTGAGGGGACAGCGGAGCGCCGCCCACTACCACGCGGCGCAGCTGTCCGCCGAGCTCCTCCTGCACCCGCCGGAAAATGAACGTGTTGAGGAAGAAAGACGTGAAAGGGATGTACTCGAGCCAGAACTTATACTTGACGGCCTCACTGAAGACGAGGCTCTTGATCCAGCTTTGCTCCTCCACTTTCTGTGTGACGCCCTTGATGATGCGATCCAGCACGAGGGGCACGGCGTTCATGACGGTGGGCCGCGCCACCTTGGCGTCGCCGTCCGTGCCGCGCATCACCTTCGGGCTGGTGCTGGTGAGGGTGTGCGGGGACGAGTACAGGATGGTGGCGCCCAGAGAGATGAGGGCAATCTCCGACGCCAGCTCCATGATGTGTGCCAGTGGCAGGAAGGAGAGGTAACGGTCGCCGGGCCCCACGTTCATCTGGACGGAGTAGGCGATGACGCTGGCAAGGATGCTGGTGTGGCTCAGCTCCACGCCCTTCGGGGTGCCCGTCGACCCACTCGTGTACATTAGGATGGCCACGTCCTCCGCCTGGGGCACCGGCGTGTTGACGGGCGCGGCTGAAGGATCTTTCTGGGACAGGGTCTTGAAGGGCACAACACTCACGTTGGCGGGGATCTTGCTTGTGTCGCCCATGCCCTCCAGCTGATCCTCCATGACCACCACGGTGGTGACGCGAGGGCACTGGTGCAGCACGCGGGCCACGCGCGGCAATAGGTCGTACGAGGTGAACACGAGCGACACCTCCGTCTCGTTGATGCCGTGGGCAACGCCGACGTCCGTGAGGGTGGTGTAGAGCGTGGCCACGGTGATGCGGTGTTGCAGGCACCCCATGGCCGCCGTCAACCACTCGGCGCGCGTCTCAGCGAAGATCACGACGCGGCTTAGCGGCTCGATGCCCAGCCGCCGCACGCCCAGGCCCACCTCCACCGCCACCTGCTGCACTTCCTCGTAGGTCTTCCAGCGGTACTCGCCGAGCTCCAGCCTTTCGAGGGTCCTGCCGCGCTGCTCCTCACGCTGCCGCCGCAACAGCTGCCGCGTGGCCATACAAGGCTTGGAGCCGTGCAGCGAGGCGCCGTACTTGAGGGCGTCGCACAGCGTTGTGACGCCCGCCTCGCGGAACAGCGGGCCCAGACGGGACTCAAGTGGATAAGGCTCCCCAGAGGGCAGTGCCTTCACGTACCAGCCCTGGGGGGTCATCACGCCCCGCACCGACATCCTGCAATGAACAACAAAAGATGTTAGTGACAGGGGGAGGAAGGTTTCCCAAGGGGCACAGAAAGGTGGCCAAGATAAGCACATACACCTATCATGCAAAACATGCCATGCCTCACAGCGCCGCCCACCGCTCACGGCCGGCCAGCGACAAGCCAGCCACGCCCGGGGCTTCGCGGGGTCGATAATTGATTGGTCTTGTAACACCTCCGCGCCGCTCCACACCACCGTGACAAAACACCGCGCCACCACCACGGCTGCCCACACCCTCACCACACACACACACACACACACACACACACTACCTCGTCGAAAGTCGCAGCGAAAATAAAGTATGAAAAAGTAAGAGCGAGAGAAAAATTAGGGAAAAGTCATTCTGGCATTCCAGCTTCAATAAATTTTTCTCTATCTCTCCCGAAAACTTTACGGGAGATTATTGTGTCCAAACTTTCTCTCTTCCTCTGATTCCCCGCACAGGATGAAATACAGACTCTCACACACACACACACACACACACTCTCTCTCTCTCTCTCTCTCTCTCTCTCTCTCTCTCTCTCTCTCTCTCTCTCTCTCTCTCTCATCAGGTCTGTCTTTATTTCTTTATCCTCTTTCTTCTCTCATTTCTCTTTTCCGCCAAGCATTTCGCCGCTCGCCTTTGTATCAGAAAAACTTATGCGGATTCGAGTTTCATCATAATTGTGTGTGTGTGTGTGTGTGTGTGTGTGTGTGTGTGTGTGTCAGATAACCGCTGGCATACATTTTCTCTTTCTTCTTCCCTCGCACACACACACACACACACACACACACACACACACACACACACACACACACACACACACACACACACACACACACACACACACACACGTCACGTACTCCCATCCTCTGTCTCAGTAAAGGAGTAACGAGAAAGCAAGGATGAATAGCGAAGGAAAGAAGGAAGAGGAGGAGGAAATCAGGAAAAGAAAAAAAAACTGTAAAAGAATCCGAATAAAACGAAATAGAACAATGTAACTTCTTAACACTTTTGCAATTTAAGATAACACTCCTTGCCCTTCTTCGCCCTCCTCCTCCTCCTCCTCCTCCTCCTCCTCTTCCTCCTTCTGCCCCTCCTCCTCCTCCTCGTCCTTTTCTTTTCCCCATTTCACCATTCGGCTATTAACTCTTCCCCCCCTCCTCCTCCTCCTCCTCCTCCTCCTCCTTCTTCTCTTCTCTCTAGCTAGGTGTAAGAGCCCAATATCCGGTTGAGTTTTTATCTTCAAGACAGAGAGAGGGAGAGAGAATCACAAGAAATGGAGAGAAGAGAGAATGAAGGAGGGAGGGGGGGGGGAGGAAAGAGGGGAAGGAGAGAGAGAAAAAGGAGATAGGAGACAACGAGAGTAATGATGAAGTGAAGGGAAGAGAAATAGAAATAGAAAGAAAGAGAGGAAGAGGAAGAGTAGGAGAAGGAGAGAGAGAAGGAGGAAAGAGAATAGGGAGATAGAAGAAAGGATAGGAGGAAAACGAAGAGGTATGAATGGAGGAATGAAGAAGAGAGGAAGAGGAGGAAAGGGAAGGGATAGAAGGAGAGAGGTATGGATGAGTGGAATCGAGAGAGGGAGGGAGGAAGGAAGAGAAAGGAGGGAAGGGAGAGAAGGGAAGGGGGTAAGGAGGAAGGGAGTGTCTGCCTGGAAATGAGACCCTGATATATTGACTGTGCGACCCTAGTTTAAGGATTTCTCCCTCCCTTGTAGCGAAACTGGAGACCTGGGAGCGAGGGTGTCAGTCTCTCGCCCAAGTTACGTCTTTACCATTTTCTTCTTTAACTTTATTTGTTCCTTCCTCTTGGTTTATATACTGTTCCCCATTTCCTTTCCCATCTCTATTTTTTTTCTTTTCTTATGTGTTATTTTTTTATCATCATTATTGTAACCTTTATTTATTTACTTCTCTCTTTTCTATTTCATCTTGTCATCCTTTCTTTTCCACTTTTATTTCTTCATTTTTCCTCCTTTTCTCTTTTATTTGTATATTGCTGCAGTTTTTCGTATTTTGTTCTTGTTATTTTTTGTTTCGTTGTTTTGTTTACTTTCCTTTTCCTTGTGTTTTCGTATTTTTAATCTTTTTTTAACGTGTTTTGCTCTTCATTTTTTATTCATCTTCTTCCTCTTCTTTTTACTTATTTTTATATGTAACCTTATTCCCTTTTCCTCTGTACCACCATCATCATCATCACCGCAATCTCAACACCATCTTCACCACCACCCCCACCATCACCATCACCACTATCACCTGTCAGTCTGCGTGTACTTTTCGTCTTAGCAAACTCTCACCATCCATCTCTAGCAGTGGCACAGTCTGACAATATATCCCTCGGTCTGTCGGTTCTTATGCATCCGTCTTTGTCCATGTCGATGCCTGGCTCTCTGTCTCATTCTCAATCTGTATCTGTGTCTGGACGTATTGGGGAATCTGGTTGTCTGCTTTTCTTTAGTTATCTGCATCTTTATCTATCTATCGTGGTATGTGCTGTTATCAAGTCTTGTCTTAGTCTATTCGGCTTCATCAGTGTAAGCCTGTTTATTTTTTATTTTATTATTTATAAGTTTTATCTCGTATTTATCTATGTCTATCTTGATTTGGGGGGTTGTGTTATGGTTTGTCTCTGTTTGTTTGTCTGTCTAAGCTCTTACGTTTATCTCTTAGTTTGTCTGTCTATCTATCTATGTCTTGTTTATGAGTTTAATCACTTATTCATTATCTTTCTTTCTTAGTGTGCTCGTAAATCTGTTTTTATTTATAACTATCTATCAATATCTCTATCTACAAATCTATCAGTCAGTTTATATTTCTATCTATTCATCCATCTGTCAGTCTATATATTTACCCATCAATCAATCAGTCAACCTGTTTATGTATCTATCTACCTATCTGTCAATCTATATATTTACCTTTCAATCAATCAGTCAACCTGTCTATCTATCTATCTACCTATCTGTCAATCTATATATTTACCTTTCAATCAATCAGTCAACCTGTCTATCTATCTATCTACCTATTTGTCAATCTATGTATTTACCTATCATTCAGTCAATCAACCTGTCTACATATCTATCTACCTATCTGTCAATCTATATATTTACCTTTAAATCAATCAGTCAACCTGTCTATCTATCTATCTACCTATCTGTCTATCAATCTATCTATCAATCTATCCCTCCCTGCGGCGTCTACCTTCTTAGCTACCTGGAAACGCGCAGCCAACCGTTAATTATGCTCACTCATGCGATTAAATCCTCTTCACCGCCCTGTCCTCAATCCTCTCTCTCTCTCTTTTTTTTTTTTATTTAAACATGTTCAGTACATTAGTACATGGCAGTATTATTTGTCTATGCTAAAGTTCCCCCGACCGTTGGGGAGCTATTTAAAAGCTTCTGCCGATTATATTATACAATTATTATACAATATATTATACAATTATATATATACATATTTACGGTGGGTGTAGGAGTAGCCACCTGTGGGACGCAACCTTCATCTGCTGAGTGGACAGTTGTGTCACATCCACATCAGCAGTGAGGTTGTTCCACCACACCACCGCTGCGATGGAGAAGGCACGTTGGTGGGTGCTGGAGCGGGCCATTGGCACTTCCAGGAGGGAGGCGTTGCTCAGCACCGTTCTCGTGCTGCGCTCAGACCTCCTCCAGGTAGCCCTCAGGTCCGTCAGGTGGGGCACTAGGCCCACTTGTGCCTTGTAGCACCGTCAGGGCAGCGACGCGGCGACGGTGCTCCAGGCTATTCAGCTGGTTCGTGGCTGGTCTTGCCCTTCCTTCGTGTGGGTGTTGTTGTTGTTGTTGTTGTCGCTGTGTCTCCCACTGGCTCGGTCGGTGGTGCTGGGTGCCGTTGATGAGGCGTTCAGCCCTCCTCTGCACCTTGTCTAGCAGGTTGAGGTGGCAGCGGGCGCTGGCCATCCAGGTGAGCGGTGCATACTCCATCACTGGACGGACTTGTGCCTTATAGAGGGTGTTCAGGCCTTCAGCATCGAGGAGGTTCTTCATGCGGCGCAGGAGGTTCACCTTCTGGGAGGCTTTTTGCGCCACCCTTTCAAGGTGACGGTCAAACCGCAGCTGGGAGTCCACCTCCACGCCGAGGATGTCGACGCTGGACTGCAGAGGGATGGTGTCATTCCCGAATCTCAGTCTGCCGTGGAGTTGCCTCGCGTCCTCCCGAGAACGTGATATTACCATGGCCTGGGTTTTGTCAGGGGCAAACCTGACTTGCCATCTCTTTCCCCAGGCCATTATGTCTGCCAACTGTCTGTTGACGGACTCTATCACGTCCTGGGCTTCTCCTCTTGTATGTTCTGGAGAGGGTGCAGTCGTCGGCGTAAGCGCTTGCTGCCGGGATGGTTTGCAGGAGGTCGTTAAAGTATATGTTCCACAGAATAGGTCCAAGGACGGACCCCTGTGGAACGGAGGCCTCCACCGGGAAGCTGGTCGAGGTGCTTCCGTTGACTGCTACGTGGAGGCTCCTGCCTAACAGGTAGTTTGAGAGCAGGCGCAGCAGGTCCCCCGTGATGCCTAGTTGCTGTAGCTTCGCCGTCAGACCGCGGTGCCAAACGGAGTCGAACGCGCCAGCTATATCCAGGGCAATCACGAGAGAGGGGTGGCCGTCATCAAGGGCGTCATGCCAGGACTTTGAGAGGAGAAGGAGGAGGTCTGAGGTAGAGCGGCCCTTCCGAAAACCAAACTGCTTCGGTGACTGCAGGTGGTTTTCTTCGAGGAAGGATGTCAATTGCTCCCCGATGATCCTCTCAAATATCAAATATCTCTCTCTCTCTCTCTCTCTCTCTCTCTCTCTCTCTGTACGTACCTCGCTCTCCCCTTTCCCATTTAGACACCAACAAATAATCAAATAAACACACACACACACACACACACACACACACACACACACACACACACACACACACACACGCAGAGTCATGGTTTTAGGAAGTAAATAAACATGACATAGAAAGACGAGGCGCTTTAAAAATCCAAGAGAGAGAGAGACTGACTGACTGTATTTCGCCTTTTAGTCCCCCTCGTCGCTTCATAGAAAATGGGGGACGCGGAGAAAACGAGAAGGGAGGCTCCGGGAAGAAGTATTTATGCGTTGGAAAAATATTCTTGAGTTTTTACTTTGGTTTAATACTCCTGCTTTTCATTTATTTGTGTATTTATTTAATTCTATGGATGCGTGGAACTTATAGAAAGTGAATTAGTGGGTGGGAAACTGATCCTTATTATTATTTTTAGTTGTAGTAGTAAAATTAGTAGTAGTAGTAGTAGTAGTAGTAGTAGTAGTAGTAGCGATTTATAGTATTACTAGTAGTAGTTCTCTCTCCCTGTCTATCTATCTATCTCTACTTGTCTTATTTATTCCAGTTTTACTTCCTATTTTTCCTCATTTTCTAGTTTTTATTCATTTTCTTCTCTTTCTTATTCTTTTTCAACTCCCTCACCGTCTCATTCGCACAAAATCCCTCTACTCTCTCTCTCTCTCTCGAACACGACCGTCCCCCAGTCAGGTCGTTGCGGTGATGTAGGTCGACGCAGCGAAATGGGAGTGTGACGCCACGAGCTCCCTGGGACCATACTGCCCCGGGGACGAGCTGGCCAGAAGCTTTACTCTCGTCCCGTCCCTATACGCGGACTGTCCCCGGCGTTAGAACTGGAGGAAAGAAAGGCCGTAAAAAGCGGTGATATGCATACAGCGAAGGGAAGGAAAAGAGGAGAGGAGAGAGGAGAGAAGGGAGGAAGGGAGAGGTAGACAGATAGACAGAGGGAGAGGAAGGTCGTGAAAAGTGGAGATATGCATACAGGAAAGGGAAGGAAAAGAGGAAAAGCGAGAAAACGATAGATAGATAGAGAGAGATAGAGAGATAGAGAGAGAGAGAGAGAGAGAGAGAGAGAGAGAGAGAGAGAGAGAGAGAGAGAGAGAGAGAGAGAGGTAAATAGAAGATAAGAAGATATTTTCCTCTCCCTAAAGTAATAATAGGAGAGAAAAGAGGAATAGAAGAATAAGGGGAGGAAAATAGGAATACAGAAAGGGAGGTAAAGAAACGGGGAAAGAAATGGTGATATGTGTTCAGGGGACGAAAAAGAAGGAAAGAGAAGAGGAAAAAGGTACAGACGGATGGAAGGAGAGTAGAGGAAGGTAAAAGGGGAGTGAGCAACGCGATAAAAAGGGGTGACAATAATATTTACACGGAAGGTACGAAAAGAGAATAGGCTGAAAATAGATATACGAAAGGTAAATATAAGTAAAAAATAGAAAGAAGGAGGGAAGGAGGAGGAAGACGAACACGAGAAGGGAGAAAGTCGTACAGAAATAAAGGAAGAAAAGAAAATGTATGAAAAGGAGGAATAGATAATGTGAAAAGAAAGGAAAGATATATGGTCACGGAATAGAAGAGAAAGAAAGTAGAAAGGTGTTACAAGAGGAGACAGAAGGAAGGAAGAGAAGATAGATAAAATATGTATAAGTGGCCTCAAAAATAGAATTAGAAGAAGAGAAAAGGAGAAGGGAGAGAGAGTGAAAAGCGGGAAGAGAGAGAAGAGAGGAATAAGTAGGATATGTGACCTTGGAAGAGAAGTTGGAGAAGAGGAGACGGAGAGAAGGAAGGGAAAGGAAACGCAAGAGATAAGGAGAGGAGAGAAGTGAGAGATAATGAAGAAAGAGAGGAATAGATAGAATATAATATGGCTAAGGGAAATAAGCAAAAGAAGAGAAGGAGGAGGAAGAAGAGGAGAGAATGGAAGAAGAGAGACAAGGAAGAAATAGAGGAATAGGTAAAATATGATTATAAGAATTTAGGAAGAAGAGAAAGAAAAGAGAAGAACAAGGAAGGGAAGAGAGAGGGAAAGGGAACGCAAAAGAACAGGAGTGAGAAGAAGAGAATGAAGAGAGGAGAAGAACAACGAAGGGAAGAGAGAGAGAAAGGGAGCGCAAAAGAACAGTAGAATGAAGGGAGAGGAAAGAGAAAGAGAAATAGAAAGGCGAAAGGCATGAATGGGACAAACAAGAGATAGTGACGTAAAAAAAAAAGGGAGAGTAAAAAATGATACATATGAATTTACGCGAAGGTTGTAACACTTTTTTTTGTAACTTTTTGCCTCTCTGTCTGTCTCTCTCTCCCTCTTGTTTGCTGACGGTTATTGTTATATCTTTGCCCATAGCTATTTTTTTCTTTCTTTCTTCTCTTTCTCTCCTTTATTGTTATGTCCTTGTCTGTTGCGTTCGTGTTCTTGACTTTATTGTTTTTTATCCATTTATTTATTTGTGTGTTTTTGCATTTAGTAACTGAACTTATTTTATTTCAGTGTTTATTTGTATTTACTTATCCTTTATTGATACGCCGCAGTGGTACAATGGCTAAGTACCCCAAGCTACGAATCTTCTACCCCGGGTTCGATCCTTGTTAGAGTAGCTGGTGTGCATTTTAACAAGCTATTCATCCTCCCTTGCTGGCTGGTCGATAATTGGCTACCTGGGCAAGGCTGGAGAAAGTAAACTGTGGTAACCATGATGTCTAATGTGTCCTGTTGGGTGCTAATGTATTCTTAAGGCTGTATTTTAAGACACCATCGCTTCTCACATCAACTATTTCTAAAGGTCAAAGAGGGGATCAATCGGGTTTTCATGAGTGTTTTTTAAGGTTCATGGCACAGAAGAAGGGTCAAACTACCACCAGGGTCATAAAACTACCCCTGGAAAGGCCTACAGCTCCTACGAAAGCCATGTCAAATGTGTGAACTTGGGCGACTAAATGTTTTAAAATACGACCCTTAGTCCCTACCACAGGCTCAACGGCGGCTAAAAAAAAAGGAGATGAGCGCTGAGGCAACACACAGCTGAACGTAACACCCAGTCATACCTCTAACTCTTTTGCACTGGTTTATTCTACTCGTTTATATATATTTTTTTTTTAACTACAAAGGATGCAACTCCGGGGCATAAAAATAATTATTCAAGCCTGCTCCGGCGCTGCCCACGCTCACAGGGGACAGTTTTCACTTCATCCGTCAGTCGAGTTTAAATAGATTACAGGTGTTTTATTTTCCAGTCCCTCGGCACACACAAACAAACACATGCTCACACACACCTGTCCAGATTTACGTGTACCTGTCTGTTCTGTGCTGTGATTTCCATGAACACGCTCACGAAGTTTATCACACACACACACACACACACACACACACACACACACACACACACACACACACACACATATCTAGAAATAGCGTGTGTGTGTACCAGCGCCAGATGTACGATAATGATACCAGTTAGATCGCTTAGAAATAAATGTGTGTGTGTGTGTGTGTGTGTGTGTGTGTGTGTGTGTGTGTGTGTGTGTGTGTGTGTGTGTGTGTGTGTGTGTGTGTGTGTGATCCCGCATCTCCTTCTCCCTACAACATCTCTCCCTTCATTCTCCCTTTCCTCCTTATCTCTCCCTTCTTCACAGCCTCCACCATTGTACCCTCAAAAATTACCTTCCAATCTGTTTTAAGCCTAAATCATCCTTATCCTCCCTTTCCTGCCCTTTAATGATTTCCTCCACCTCATTATTTTACTCCATTCTCTTCTAACCTCCCTTATCCCTCATCTCCCTATCTCCCTTCCTCCTTTCTCCCTCTCATATCTCTCCCTTACAGCGCTTCCTCACAATGGTTCCCTTCACCTCATTTTTATACTCCCTTCTTTTCTAACTTCTTTTTCTCACTCTCCTTATCCCTTATCTCCCTATCTCCCTTCCTCCTTTTTATATCATTCTCCCTCTCATACCTCCCATATAGCGCTTCCTCACAATGATTCCCTTCACCTCATTTTTATACTCCCTTCTTTTCTAACCTCTTATTCTCCCTCTCCTTATCCCTCATCTCCCCGTCTCCCTTCCTCCTTTCTCCATCATTCTCCCTCTCATACCTCTCCCATACAGCGCTTCCTCACCCTTCCTCTCACTCTTCTATCTTCCCTTGGCATGTCTCCCATCTCCCTCAAAACCCTTTCCTCCGTCTCCCTTCCTGCTCTTTATAACTCTCTCCCCTCTTCCCCCCCCTTGCCTGCCTCCCATCTTCACCCCTCTCTCTCCCTTCACACCTGTTCAACTTTCCCTTCATTTCTCCTTCCTTCCCTCCACTCTCCAATAACGTCACTCTCTCCATCTACCTTTCATCTCTACCCTTCTCTCCATCTACATTTCATCTTTCCCTCTTTCGTCCCTCCTTTCTACCCTTCTCTCCGCTTTCCACTATTATGGCATCTACCTCCCCTCCTCTTCTCTTCCCCTCATCTGGCATCACCTGTCCACTTGCCGTACCTTCTTCACCTCTCTCTCCCTCTACATCTCCATCTTCCTCTCCTTCCTACCCTCCTCTTTCCTCCTGTTCCCTTCCTGCCGTCCCCTCAGCCTCCATCACTTCCCCTCCGCACTTCATCTCTCCCCTCCTTCCTTCCTACCCTCCCATAGCACTCCATTCCACCTGCCATCCCCTTCAGCCTCATCACCTTCCTTCCCCGCGCACCTGCTGCCCCCTCCACCTGCCGCGGGCAATCACGGGCGCCCCGCATAGACAGGTGTTCCCGCCACAGCCCGCAGGTATATGGGAATAGAGGAAATAAAGGGGGCGACTCTGTTAGACTTTATTTCTACGAGGGAATGAAATAGAGGTAACTTTTTCACCTTGTTTTAACCGAGAGAAAGAGAGATAGAGTGAGAGTGAGTGAGTGTGAGAGAAAATACATCAGCCTGTTCCCCTGTGTACGTGTGTGGTAATAGACGATTGCGTAATGCCTACATGAATTTAGGCTTACACATGTGCACCGCGTTAAAACACCTGGCTGGACGTTGATTAGCTGTGTGTGTGTGTACGTGTGTGTGTGTATGTGTGTGTGTGTGTGTGTGTGTGTGTGTGTGTGTGTTCGGTACTGCATCAGGATCGAATAACGTCATCCATCTGCGTTTCGTAATCCCTCGTGTTGCCCAGAATGTTTCGTTGCCCTGAAAAATGTTTCGTTCGCTGCGTCGTGTTGTGTCGCTGAGGTGTGTGTGTGTGTGTGTGTGTGTGTGTGTGTGTGTGTGTGTGTGTGTGTGTGTGTGTGTGTGTGTGTTATTTTCTGTTCCTGTTTGTTTTTGTACACTAGTTTTCCCTTTATTTTTTCCACGTAGATTTTTAGTGCTATTGAAGTACACACACACACACACACACACACACACACACACACACACACACACACACACACACATACGCAGCTATAGATAGAGAGAGAGAGAGAGAGAGAGAGAGAGAGAGAGAGAGAGAGAGAGAGAGAGAGAGAGAGAGAGAGAGAGAGAGAGAGAGAGAGAGAGAGAAATAGGTAGATAGGTATAGAAATGTGTAGAGGAAGATTGACAGATAGATAGTGAGTGATAGATTAGTGACAGGAAGATAGTGATAAATAGATAGATAGATAGATAGACAGATAGATAGATTGATAGGCGTCTCATTTATCTCCCTGACGTGTGTTATGTAATGGGGCTGAAGTGTGTGTTTCATCACTTCGCCGTCACTTCAACAGTTAATTATTGTTCGTGAAGCGGCGAATACTCAGAACTGGTACCAATGTCCCCGAGGCTTCGCGGAGATAGGGCAGAGGTCACAATAACACACACACACACACACACACACACACACACACACACACACACACACACACACACACACACACACACACACACACACACACACACACACACACACACACACACACACAAGCCCGGTCTTCTCAGTTCATGTATTTAGTAATGAAGATAAAGTTCCAAAGATATTTAATACATCTTATATTTTTCATTTTGTCTTTATTATTGGTCTTCTTCAGTCTCCCTTTTTTTTCTTATTCCTCTCCCTTATCTCCTGTTTTTACTCCTCCTCCTCCGCCTCCTCCTTCTTCTTCTTTTCTTCTGTTTCCTTTTTCCGTTTCTGCCTCCTCCTCCTCCTTTTCCTTTTTTGGTCTTCTTTAGTCTTCCTTTTCTTCTTATTCCTCTTCCTTATCTCCTGTTTCTTACTCCTCCTCCTCCTTCTTCTTTTTTTCTGTTTTCTCCTTCCGTCTCTGCCTCCTTCTCTTTCTCTTTCTCTTCCATTTGATTACGTTTGCAAATCATTCTTTTATTGCTCATCTGTCTATTCAAGTCATATTTATCGCACGCTTTTCTCTATTTTTCTATTTTATTTCAATTTTATGTGTTTTCACTAACATTTAAGACACTAACATTTTTACGTCCTCTCTCTCTCTCTCTCTCTCTCTCTCTCTCTCTCTCTCTCTCTCTCTCTCTCTCTCTCTCTCTCTCTCTCTCTCTCTCTCTCTCTCTCTCTCTCTCTCTCTCTCTCTCTCTCTCTCTCTCTCTCTCTCTCTCTCTCTCTCTCTCTCTCTCTCTCTCTCTCTCTCTCTCTCTCTCTCTCTCTCTCTCTCTCTCTCTCTCTCTCTCTCTCTCTCTCTCTCTCTCTCTCTCTCTCTCTCTCTCTCTCTCTCTCTCAAATCTGACTTTCTTTTTACCCTTATCTCTCTTTATGCTTCAATTCCCCTTCTTTTTCCTGTTTTCTTTTTCTTTTATTTTCTCCGTTCTCTCCACTCCTCTCTTATTCGTCTCAAAATGTCCCTCGCCTGCCTCACATTTCCTCCCTCACAAACTTTATTTTTCGTCGTTGCTATTCACTCTCTTTCATCCATCTTCTCCTGCCATGTCTTTTTACTAGTCTTCTGCGTCTCATCTCTCACTCACTCTCTCACTCACTCACTCGCTCACTCTACCTGTCCTCTTTTTTCACTTTTCATCGTCCGTTTCTTCTCCAGGTATTTTTGTTTGTTTCATTTTTTTCCTTTTTATTCCATTAGCCTTTGACTTTCGCATACTCTCACTCTCTCCTCCTCCTCCTCCTCCTCCTCCTGCTTCCTTTTTTTGTACCTTTCATCCTTTCCCTCAAATCATCCATTCACATCAGTATAAACTCATCCGTACTCTTATTTTCTCTGTTTTGTTTTCTCTACTTGTCTCATCCACTTTTTCATCCATCCACTCATAAGTCATCCATCATAACACCCTCCACTTTTTTCTTCCACTCATCCATCCACACGCCTCTGATTCTCTCCACTCATCCACCCACCCACCCATATCATCATATCTACTCTTACACCCACTATCCCTGCCTCATCCAACTCATCCACTAACCACACTACATCCCCACCTATTCATTCCACCCATCCACCTGTTCAGCATTCTTCCTCCATTCCACCCAACATACCTTACATCCTTCCACCTTATTCTCTTCCCTCCACCCTCATCTTTCCTCCCTTCCACAAACCAGCCTACCTTCCAGTGGCTCTTCCTTCCACCCTTCCCCTATTCCTGTCATTCCACCCCTCCGCTCCACCCTCTTACCCCTCACTAGCTTTTCTTTCCATCCTTCCCTCTTCCACCCTTATCCTTCCACCCCTCAACTCTTCAGTCCACCTCCACCCTCCTACTCGTCATTATCTTTCCTTTCCATCCTTCCCACATTTCACACCTCCACCTCCCTCCACTTTTCGCACCCTCCCTCGCTCTACTTTTCACCCATCCACCCACTCCTCCACCCCCTCCACTCTTCGCTCCACCCCCGCCGCCACAAAGTCATTATCAGCGCCCTAACTCAGCGGTGGAGTTATATTACTGATAATCGGACGCGGCCAGGTGTCCACAAATGACTCATTAATTACGGGGATAATTACACCGCGGGCACGCTTCATTTGGCCCTGTTTGGAGTGCCACTGTCCGCGCGGGAGATAATTGCTTGGCACTTTTTTTTCGGCGTGCATGTGTCCACTAATTACTACCGTTAATAATCTAACGAGGGATAAATAAGGTCTCTTGTTGATTCAGGAGAAGTGGATGTCCAGGTGTTTCCATTTAATTACCAGAAAGCCAAACAGGTGTGAAATCGACGCGAGGTGATTGTGTCTGTTTTGGAGGGAGGGAGGGAGGTGTGTCTCTGTGTGTGTGGGGGGGGGGGGGGGAAGGGGAGTAAGGGAGTATGGTATTGGGGAGTATGTATGTAGAAGGGGGGAGGAGAGAGGAGGGAGAGGGATAAGTATCTGAATGTGTGTGTGTGTGTGTGTGTGTGTGTGTGTGTGTGTGTGTGTGTGTGTGTGTGTGTGTGTGTGTGTGTGTGTCTGGGGGAGTAAGGGGAGGGGAATGGGAGCCTGTAGGAGTAGGGAAAGGGGATAGGTAAGTATTTGAATGTGTGTGTGTGTGTGTGTGCGTGTGTATCTCTCGCCTGACGAGTGTGTGTGTGTGTGTGTGTGTGTGTGTGTGTGTGTGTGTGTGTGTGTCCCCTAAAGAGGCTTTCACCCCTGAGCCCACACATTACCTGCCTTGGTCACTCACGCTTCCCGCCGTGTGCGCCTCGTCTGGCTAAGCCCCGCGCTCAGCCTCGTGACTCGCCGCGGTTGCAGAAAAAAAAAAAAATACTTGCACCAGCGAATATCAGCGAAATGGGGAACCGGATATAAAAAGGCTAAATATAAAAAAAAAAACATGATACAAGATAACGAAGAGAAGGACGAAATGCGACACCAGAACAAAACAAAAAATACGATATAGGGAAAAAAATGAAATAATCGCACTTGGGAATATCAGCGAATTGGGGAACTGGAGATAAACAAAAAGCTAAATATAAAGAAAAACATGATACAAGATAACGAAGAGAAGGACGAAATGCGACACCAGAACAAAACAAAAAAATACGATATAGGGAAAAAAATGAAATAATCGCACTTGGGAATATCAGCGAATTGGGGAACCGGATATAAAAAGGCTAAATATAAAAAAAAACATGATACAAAATAACGAAGAGAAGGACGAAATGCGACACCAGAACAAAACAAAAAACACGATAGAGGGAATAAAAATTAAATACTTGCACCAGCGAATATTAGCGCAATGGGGAACTGGAGAAAAAAAAGTCAAATAAAAAAACATGATACAGGATAACGAATAGAAGGATGAAATGGGACACCAAAACAAAACAAAAAACACGATAGAGGGAAAATAACAAATCCTCGCACTCGGGAATATCAGCGAAATGGGGAACTGGATATAAAGAAAAGCTAAATAGAAAAAAAAAACATTATACGGGATAACGAATACACGAAAACGTTTAAGTAAAGAGAAGAAACAATGAAATGGGAAACAAACAAAAAAAAAACTATAGAGGGTAACTAAAATAAAAAAAAATACGTTTAAATAGGAGGAATAAATAGCGAAATGGGAGAGTGAATATAAAACAAAACTAAACATGAAAAAAAAACACGAACACGATAAATAATAGAAGAAAAATGTTTAAGTAAGGGAAAAAAAACAACGGAACGGGAAGCTAAATATAAAGAAAAGCATAGTTCAGGGTAACTTATAGAAAAATTACGTTTAGATAAAAGGAATGGAAAAACAAGACGAAAATAAGACGTACGATACATGGCAACAATAGGAAGACATAACAGATAGAATATAAGAAAAATTGTACCCATGATTATCAGCCATACAAGAAAACATATATAAAAAAAACACACAAAATGAAGTACTGTAAATTAAAAGGAAAAATTCAGAAATTAAAAAAAAATATGTGATAAAATAGTTCACAAAATAAATAAACTAGATATAAAACAAAAGGCAAGATAATAGGAATAAAAACAAAAGATAACCAAAAAATAAAAAGCAACCGGAATGTAATCGAGCCAGACTTTCCTCATACGTATCAAAGTTATCACAAAGTTTTCAAACGAGAGAAAGAAGGAACTTGACATGTACGAAAAATGAGCTGTGAGAACTACGCATGTCATTCAAATTTAACGAAAAAACGCGATATAGACAACGACACCCGCGTAGTAACACAAGAAATACATTGTAACTCTCAAAGAAAAGTGATAACGCGAACAAGAGCAATGATAAGGACAGCATGTTACGATTGGGGGCACAAGTTCATACCCCTGTCATCCCGGGCGCAGGTTTGAGGGATGCGTCGTGTCGAGTGATAACGTAAGCGAAGATAAGGATAAGGAAAAACTGGTTCGATTAGGGCTGCACGAGGCTGCTATCTGTCCTCTCGTGTGCAGGGTAAAGGGTGGTGAGTGCTCTATCAGTGACGTGAGTTGCTGATAATGATGAAAATGACTAGACGGGAAGATACAAGATAGAGATAAGGAAATGAATAACAGATCGTTGGTGTCGTTACCTTCAACAATTACTAGTCTACTAATCGATAGAGACCTTTCCTAGCGTCCCCCATTTCTCAGTCTGATGTTAGTGTGCTCCATCCTGCTCTGGTAAAGGTTTTAACTGCACGACAAAGCCCTTTCCTAACGTCCTCCACCTCTTTGTCTAATTTTGGTGTGCTCCATCCTGCTCTGGTAAAGGTTTTAACTGCACGACAAAGCCCTTTCCTAACGTCATCCACCTCTTTGTCTAAATTTAGTGTGCTCCATCCTGCTTCTGTAAATCTTCTAATTCTTGCCACACTGTTCAACGAAGGTCTTTTCTTACTTTCTCTTTCACTTTTAATTCATATATCCATCCGGTTTTGTTTGACACGCTTTCTAAAATCTCCGGGTTGTCACTTTCCTTTTCGTTGTTTTTATGTAAGTAGTTCCACACGTGAAGTATTATATGTATTGTTAGAGGTCTCAAATGCCAAGATAAATAAGTCAGTAATTAAATAAATAAATAAATAAATAAAATTGGACTAGAGGTTAATGTACCGATGACATTTTACGTAAGAAGTAAATATGTCCAGTTTAAAAGGATTATGAAACACACACACACACACACACACACACACACACACACACACACACACACACACACACACACACACACACACATACCTGACGTTTTAGCGCTGCATAGGCTTAACGTTGACTTGCTGGATAGGTGTTTAGGCTTGTATAGACACGGATTAATGTGTGTATGGAGAGAGAGAGAGAGAGAGAGAGAGAGAGAGAGAGAGAGAGAGAGAGAGAGAGAGAGAACAGACACAGACAGACAGACAGAGAAATAGAGACAAGCAGACATATAATCAAGAATATAAACAGACAAATATAATGACACAGAAATACAGACAGACAGACAGACATAGATATACACAGACATGTAGACAGACATATAGAGTAGAGAGACTTAGGTTCACAGACATAAACTATAATTTTCGAAAACAGCAAAAAAAAAAAAAAAAAAGCAGACAGAACAAACAGACAGGAATTTATTGACCTGTACTGTCCCCCTTAACACACACACACACACACACACACACACACACACACACACACACACACACACACACAGCCAAACGAAACACATATGTCCCAACCAGCCGCTTCGCCCAAACACACTCCCGCTGTTTCATCGTGTTTGGCGGCCTTGTTGGATACAAACATACATAAACGATTTTAGGACTGACAGATTAATTAAAAGCATTATCAAACTGCTCTTCTGGTGGCCGCGGGGGTCCTGCTGATGTGACCTGCCATTGATTACTGATCTGTACACACACACCCACCCACACACACACACACACACACACACACGCAGTAAATAATGACACCCACAAATAGATAGATAGATAAATAGATAGATATATGCAGATTAAATTGATTGATGGATAGATAGATGCAAAAAATAGATGCTTTATTGACCACAAACTTGTAAGTTCAACTAAATACGTCTATTGCAACTTACTACATATAATTTAGTTTTTGGTTAAAAGTAAAATACCAAACATTGAAATACTTAAAAAAAAACATGCAAAGCACACACACACACACACACACACACACACACACACACACACACACACACACACACACACACACACACACACACACACACACACACACACCATCAATTAGCAGCTCACCAACAGGGAGCGTTAGGTGGGCGCTTCCTGCCGCCGGGCAATGAAGTTATGGCGTCAGTTTGCTCTACTTTATCGCCGCCGCTGAAACGCATTGGCAGATCTGTCTATGTAGTACCTGTCTGTCTGTCTGTCTGTCTAGCTGTCTGTCCGTCTGGCTGGCTGTGGATGTGCCAATCTATCTTTCTGTCATCAATAACTTGTCTACTCCATCGCTGGTGCTGAAGTACATTTGCATATCAGACTACCTCTCATCCTAAATACCTGTCTGCCTGCCCACCTATCTACTTAATTACTTGCCTGCCTACCGTTCTACCTACCTTCCTATCTGCCTAAATAACTACCTATCAATATGGCTGTCTCTGTTTCTACCTACTTTTCTATCTATCTACCTAACTTCTTACCTATTTGTCTATTTCTCTTTCTGTTGATGTATGTAAGGATCTATCAATATCTATCACTGTAACTACTTATTAACCTACTCGCTTATTTTGCTTGTTTCCCTATATACTTTACCTACCTACCAGTCTACCTATCTGTTTATACCTCCCTATTTACCTCTCTACCTATCTAGTTTATCGATGACGTTGAAATACTCCGCGCTATCAGTCGGTCCGGAAATTGATGTACCTCGCATCGCATTTATTGCCTCACCTGGCCGCCCATTGCCTGTCTCATTTACAGGTGACGCAGGGATAAAGTGGATGGGCTGTCTGTCTGTCTGTTTCTATATATCTCTTTACCTGTTCGTCGGTTAACCTGTCACTACCTTCTCTCCCTCTCCTTAACTTTTAACCTAACTTATTTCCCTGTCTCTAAAACGTATGATTCATTGGTGGGAAATAGAATGAACTGTCTGTCTTGTCGTTATTATCGTTTTTACCTGTCCATTTGTCCCACCCATCGTTTATCTCATTTCTCCTTTCTTTTATCTTTTGATTTAAACTCCTACCTACCTGTGTGTGTGTGTGTGTGTGTGTGTGTGTGTGTGTGTGTGTGTGTGTGTGTGTGTGTGTGTGTGTGTGTGTGTGTGTGTGTGTGTGTGTGTGTGTGTCTGTCTATCTGTCTCTAAATACCTGTCTGCCTGCCCACCTATTTACTTAATTACTTGCCTGCCTACCTCGATAAGGCATCTATTTTCTGAGGTCTGTGTGTGTGTGTGTGTGTGTGTGTGTGTGTGTGGGTGTGTGCGCGTGTGTGGGTGTGGGTGTGTGTGTGTGTGTGGGTGTGGGTGTGGGTGGGTGTGGGTGTGTGTGTGTGTCCTCGTGAAGGGTGTTGAGGCAAACTTTTAGGATGAGTGTCGGAGTGGAGCGGAGAGGACGGTGCGGCGGAGACAGACACAGCGATGAATATTTTAGCAGTACTTCTCCCACCTTTCTCCTCCTCCTCTTCCCATCTTCCTCCTCTTCTTCTTCCCATCCTCCTCATCCTCTTCCCATCTTCCTCCTCCTCCTCCTCCTCCCATGTCGTTTTTGATTCCCCGTTGTCCTTCTCTTCCTCCTTCTCCTCCTTTATATCCTCTTTTCTTATTGCTTTCGTTTTCATTGTCTTCGTCGTTCCTCTCTTCCTCTTTTACTTCTTTCTCCTCCTCCTCCTCCTCCTCCTCCTCCTCTGCCACCACTTCCTCAATCTTATCCTTCCTGTCTTCATTCTCGCACAGCTTTATTGTTTTCCTGGTTCTCGTCTTTCTCCTCCTTCTCCTCCTCCTCCTCCTCCTCCTCCTCCTCCTCCTCCTCCTCCTCCTCCTCCTCCTCCTCCTCCTCCTCCTCCCATTTTTCATTCCCCTCGCTCCGTTTCCAAACTCAACAACACCAACTTCTCTAATGTCGAGAAAATGAGAGAGAGAGAGAGAGAGAGAGAGAGAGAGAGAGAGAGAGAGAGAGAGAGAGAGAGAGACCGACCAGCCTTCGTCCTCTTCACTTAAATTACTTAAATCATGATGGGCAGCAGGTGACATCTATACAATTTTACTCTCTCTCTCTCTCTCTCTCTCTCTCTCCATTATACTCTCCTTCCTATCCGGTTTTATCCACCCTCTCTCTCCCTCCCTCTTTCCCTCTCTCTCTCCCCCTGTACACTTCCATCAGGCTTCTCTCTCCACGCCTCTTTTCCCTCGCTCTCCAAGCCTCTCACACTCCACACTCACTATTCTTCCTCCGCTCTCCTTTCTCTCCACCTTTCTTCTCACCTGCCTCCACCTTTCCTCCAAATTTCTATTTTCTGTATTTTCTCTCTCCAGTATTCTCTCTTCTTATTCTATTCTCTCTCTCTCTCTCTCTCTCTCTCTCTCTCTCTCTCTCTCTCTCTCTCTCTCTCTCTCTCTCTCTCTCTCTCTCTCTCTCTCTCTCTCTCTCTCTCTCTCTCTCAATAGTTCCCTTGGACACACAAACGATCAGCTTTTATCATAAACCGAAGATGGGGAGTCCCTTGATTATATTATCGACGTGTGTGTGTGTGTGTGTGTGTGTGTGTGTGTGTGTGTGTGTGTGTGTGTATCTAAGTACTTGGTAACGGAGCCACTTGATAACGTGAGTGTTTACCTGTGTGTGTGTGTGTGTGTGTGTGTGTGTGTGTGTGTGTGTAGGGATGGAGTGGGGGGCTGATAGCACACTTTGATAACTGTATTAATTTTACGTAGAATGCAATAGTTCCCTTGCTCTATTACTTTAGTTATTAATAATGAAATAAAGGGAATTGCGTTTACCTTTACCTTAATTAGATTTACCTTTATATTCCACTTTCTTTATGTAGTTTTTCTCTCCTCTCCTTTCTCCTCTTCCTCCTCCTACTCTTCTTTCTTTCGACAATTCCCTTACACTTCTTCTCCTATTCTTTATCTCCTCTTCACATTCATTTTTCCTCCTCTTCCTGTTTCCTTCTTTTATCCCTTTCACCCTCTTCTCTCTTCCTATTGTCAACTCATATCCCTTTCATCATCTCCCTCCTCCACTCCTTCCTCCTTGCATATATCTCCCTCTTCCTTATCCTTTCCTCACCTCTCATCCTTTCCATCTTCTTTCCCTCCTTCCTTCCTTCTCCTCCTCCTCCTTCAGTTATCCCTTTCCACATTCCTCCTTCAAATATTTCCTCTTCACTATTCCTTTCTCTTATTCCTCCCTTCGTCTATAATTCCTATTTCTTTCCCGTTATCAAACTTACCCTCCCTCACTCCTCTTTCTCTTCTTCTCCCCCTCAGTCCATCCTCTTCTCCTGTAACTTCCATCTCAACTTCCTCAATCCGTTTCTCCTTCCCTCACCCTCTTCCTCCTCCCTCCTCCATCATTTTCTCCCTCTTCCTCCTCCCTTTGTCGCCTCGGTGCAGTCTCTCCGGTTCACTGCAAGGGTCGAGAAGTTTCAGGTGAAGGTTCGAAGCTCCACTTGACCTCTTGCCTTCACGGGGTGACTCAGTGGCTGTTTGACCTTTGCTGATACGAGGGCTAGGACGGCGCGTGCAGGTGTGTGTGTGTGTGTGTGTGTGTGTGTGTGTGTGTGTGTGTGTGTGTGTGTGTGTGTGTGTGTGTGTGTGTGTGTGGTACAGGTTTTGTTTTGTTTATTTTCATATTGTTTTTACTCATTTTCTTTTCACATTCCTTCTACTTTTCTTTCCATATTACTTTTACTTTTCGTTCCATATTACTTTTACAGTTTTTTTGTTGTTGTTTTTTTATCCTCGTGTATGTTGAGAAAGTTTGTCTCATGTTCGAGTGTAGAATCTGGCGTTATAATATTTTTTTCCAACTCATTTTTTTCTCACTCATCTTTTTTTTTTCCTCAACACTACTCATCCAACTATTCTTTTTATTATAACTTTCTTCTCTTCTTCCTACATCCTACTCCTTTTTCTCCATCCCTCTCCTCAAGCTCTTATCGTTTCCTTAAATCTTCCATTCTCTCTCTATCCTTCCTAATATCCTTCGCTTCCCCCTTCTCCTTTCATTTATAAGATTTAGTTTTCTTGTACATATATATTAACAAAACTTTTCTCTAACATGTATAAACGTATAAAGTGCAGCATGTTTTATATATTTTCTAAAGCATCAAGCGAATCGTTTTTCTTTTGTTCTCATCAATAATACTTTCCCTTTGATCACCTTGCTAATATTTTACGTTTTCCTTTTTTCAGAGGCTTACGTTACTTACAAGTCTTCTACAATTATGCCTGCCCACCGTATCCTCCTTTGCCTTCATTCGTTGCCACTCCGCCTCAAGCTCATCTACAACGTACTGACTGCCTTTCCTCTATCCTTCTCTCCTTTGCACCGCTACATGAAGTTCGTCTCTCCACTGTACTCTCTTCTCCTCCCTTGATCTTTCTTTTTCTCTGCACCTCCGCCTCAAGCTCATCTACAACGTACTGACTGCCTTTCCTCTATCCTTCTCTCCTTTGCACCTCCACATGAAGATCGTCTCTCCACTGTACTCACTCCTCCTTCCTTGATCTCTCTTTTTCCTCGCACCTTTTCTTTGCTTCAAGTCTATCTCCCCAACGTACTCGGTCTCGTTCTTTCTTCCCATCTCCCCAAGGTACTCACTGTTCTCGATCTTCTTTTTTTCTTTCCAACTCCGTCTGAAGTCTATCTCCCCAACGCACTCACTGTTTTCAATCTCCTTTTTTCTCTCCAACTCCGCCTGAAGTCTATCCCCCCAACGTAGTCACTGCTCTCAATCTTCTTTTTACTTTCCAACTCCGCCTGAAGTCTATCCCCCCAACCTAGTCACTGCTCTCAATCTCCTTTTTACTTTCCAACTCCTCCTGAAGTCTCTCTCCCGAACGTAGTCACTGCTCTCAATCTCCTTTTTTCTTTCCATCTCCGCCTGAAGTCTCTCTCCCCAACGCACTCGCTGCTCTCAATCTCCTTTTTTCTTTCCAACTCCGCCTGAAGTCTATCCCCCCAACGTAGTCACTGCTCTCAATCTCCTTTTCACTTTCCAACTCCGCCCAAAGTCTCCATCCAGTGTACTCAAGTCTCCACCCCCGATTTAGTTTTCATTTGCACCTTCACTTCACTTCTCCAATCTACCCTTTGTCTCCCTTCTCAATCTCCTTTTTACTTTCCATCTCCGCCCCAAGTCTCCATCCAGTGTGCTCAAGTCTCCACCCCCGATCTAGTTTTCATTTGCAGCTTCACTTCACTTCTCCAATCTACCTTTTGTCTCTCTTCTCGATTTTTTTTCTCGTTCCACCTCCGCCTCAAGTCTCTATCCAATGTCCTCAGTCTCATCGCGATCCTTCTTTCTGTTTGTACCTCCAAATGAAGTCTATTTCTCCGATGTTTTTTTTTTTACAACAAAGGAGACAGCTGAAGGGCACAAAAGAAAGGGAAACAATAATAATAAAAAAAACGCTGCTCGCTGCTTCCAAAAAGAATCCAAAGAGGTGGCCGAAAGAGAGGTTAATTTCGAGATTTTTCAATGTACTCTCTTTATCCCCTCGATCTTTTGCCTCTCACAGTTTCTCTCCATGATCTTTTATTAGGCTCCTCATCTTCTCTTCCTCTTTCTCTCCACTTCGCTCTTCTTTCCCTTCACCATTTCTCTCCATGGTCTTTTACTGTGCTCCTCATTTTCTCTCTCTTTTGATCTCATTTCCCCGGGCGTTTCTCTCCATGATCTTTTACTAAGCTCTTTTTCTTCTCTTACTCTTTCTCCTACCTCGATCTCTTTGCCCTTCGACGAGTGTTCTCAAGGCTCTGAACAAGCCCCTCAGCGTCTCTTTCCACCACCTGACCAAACCCTCCCCTCTTCGCCCTTTGCCTTCCTTATCATCATCATCTCTGTAATACGTTCTGCTCCTGGTCATCTCCTCACTTCGTCGTTTCTTGTTGTAAAACGCGGAATATGAGAGGCAATCCGTTTCGCTTTTTTTTTTTCTAGAACGGGAAATATAAGAAACAATCCTTTTCACATGGTTATTTTTTGCCTTAAAATGTCGAAAACGAGAAGTAATTAATTTCACATCTCCATTTCGTGTATTAAAAAATGTCAAATAATCATAAGAAGCAATGCTGTTAAAGGGAGACTATTAAAGACGTACGGTTTTTTTTTCTTGAATCACCACAAAGTTAATCAAAAAGAAAATATTTGAGTGATAAATCTATAGAGATATTTTCATTTAGGGTGTGTTAGTATGTCAATGTCTTTCATTAATACAATTTCAGGAATTCGCACTTTCAAGGAAGGCAGCGGTGATAATATAGATTTCGTAAGTGTCCAGCTGCATCATATATTATTTTGTGGTAATTGGTGTGAAGGCGTTAAGTAGGAAAACGTTTATCACTTATATATTCATGTCTGCAGTATATCGACACCGGGTGGCGAAACATTAAGTATTCAGATGTGTTTTAATTTGGGGATATTAAGATGACCTTTACACGTATTTCCAAGCACGCTAGGCAATGATATTAAGTGTGTGGGAGGGTTTTAAATGTACACGTGTCAAACTCCATCCAATCACCTCTGTATCGTATTGATGGAGAGTGGAGAAATAACTGTACATGTATTATGGAAGTATTGATAGATTAACATTTCTCCTATTCGTGTTTAGATAAATATGTGTGAGAATGTTTCAGATATACACGAGTCAGCCCTCCAAACACCACTATATCGATCTGGCGCAGAGTGGAGACGCTTTTAATACATGTTTCAAGGTACTTTGGGTGAGTTATTGTGTCTCCTACTCGTATTTAGGTAGCTATGTGTGAGAATGTTTTAGATATACACGAGTCAGCCCTCCAAACACCACTATATCGATCTGGCGCAGAATGGAGACGCTTTTAATACATGTTTCAAGGTACTTTGGGTGAATTATTTTGTCTCCTACTCGTGTTTAGGTAGCTATGTGTGAGAATGTTTCAGATATACACGAGTCAGCCCTCCAAACACCACTATATCGAACTGACGCAGAGTGGAGACGCTTTCAATACATGTTTCAAGGTACCCTACTCGTGTTTGGGTAGCTATGTGTGGGGCGGTTTTAGATATAGACGAGCCAGCCCTCCCTCCTATCAACACGTCACCACTATCGTATTCGTATCGGTGCGGAGTGGAGAAGTTCAGTGTAAGTATTTTGAGGGAGTTTAGGCCTATTAACATTTCTCCTACCCGTGTTGAGGTATCCACGGTATACAATTAGACAGTAACATTAAGACAGTAGCATAAACAACAGCATAGACAGTAAAGGGCATTGAGAATTGCTTTGAGAGTAGAGAGCATAGACAGTAGCTTAGACAGTAACATATACAGTAAAGGGGAAAGACAGTAGCATAGACAGTAAAGGGCATAGACAGTATCAGGGCAGACAGACAGATGTGTGGATGAGTGTGTCAGTTAGCTAGAT
Source organism: Eriocheir sinensis (assembly GCF_024679095.1). Lineage (NCBI taxonomy): Eukaryota > Metazoa > Arthropoda > Malacostraca > Decapoda > Varunidae > Eriocheir > Eriocheir sinensis. The sequence goes on from NC_066571.1 coordinate 5,532,411, forward strand.
AAGAGTCGACCTTCATTCCCCAGTGCATGGCCTTGCTTCAGAGTGCAAAAGCCTGAAGTATATGTTCAGTAAGAGAGCTTAGGCATATTTCTATTACCTATACATATACATTTCTTTAGGTATACGTTAGCGTCCAGAACGATCTCAAAAGTGTGCTGGAAAAGAATATTTTTTTTTAACAGTAAAGAAAGCAGCTCAAGGGCAAGGAAAGGAACAAAAAGCCTGCTAAGCGCTGCTCCTGCAAAAGCATATTGAGTTGAGTGGACAAAAGAGAGGTCAGTTTCGAATGGTGAGGTGTCTTGATATGGCAGAAAGCATGCCGTCTGAGTACAGGTCGCATCGGTAAGGTTGGTGAGGGTGTATGATCTTCGTACTATTCCATTAATAATACGCAAACAGAGGCTCTATATGTCTGCAAACACCCACCGACATGTTGATTGTAACCGTTCCATAATGTTCGTCCGCTGTGTCAGAACGTAACGCACACTGTATCCAGGATATTCTAGTGAAGATGCATATTTCAGTGGACTAAGGCTGGTATAACAAGACACTTTGCCTTCTCACATCAGCTATATCTAAAGGTCAAAGAGGGGGGATCAGTCAGGTTCTAATGAGTGTTTTTTATGCTCAGGGTACAGAGGAAAGATGAAACTACCACCAGGGTCATAAAACTACCCCTGGAAATGCCCACAACTCCTACGAAAGCCTTGTCAAATATGTGTTCTTGGGCGGCGGAATGTCTCATAATACGACCCTTAGTAAGTGTTTTGATGTTGTTTTTACAAATATAACTTTAAGAATTCGTACTATAAAAGATGTTCGCTGGGATAATGATAGTTTGCATGTGCGTTAGACATAAATAATAAGTGTGTAGAGGTGTGTTTTGGTTGTATAAGAACGTATAAAAATATCGATTAAGTAACATAGCTTAACGTGTGTATTTTATAAAGGTATTTACTTCTGTTTACATTGCTTACATATATACACGGGATTAAACATGCTAGGTAGTAATGAGTGTGAGGAGGTGTGTGGTTTTAGTATACTAGGTGTGTTTAAGATATGTAAGAGTTGCGCAGTGTCTCGGTTTAGAGTTCAAAGCTTCACGTACGTTTTGTTTGCTTAGTTGTATACACATGATTAGATATGCTAGGTAGTAATGAGTGTTCGAAGGTGTGGTTTTAGTATGTCAGAGGGTGTGTTTAAGATATACGAGTCGTGCAGTGTCTCGGTTTAGAGTGACAAAGCTTCAAGTACGTGTTTCTGTTTGCATTGCTAAGTTGTATACAAGGGATTAAAGATGCTAGGTTGTAATGAGTGTGCGAGGGTGTGGTTTTAGTATGCTAGAAGGTGTGTTTAAGATATATGAGTCGTGCAGTGTCTCGGTTTAGAGTGACAAAGCTTCAAGTACGTGTTTCTGTATGCGTTGCTAAGTTGTATACAAGGGATTAAAGATGCTAGGTTGTAATGAGTGTGCGAGGGTGTGGTTTTAGTATGCTAGAAGGTGTGTTTAAGATATGTAAGAGTCGTGCAGTGTCTCGGTTTAGAGTGACAAAGCTTCAAGTACGTTTTTGTTTACATTGCTTAGTTGTATACACGCCATGTTGCCTCTCTTTCTACCTTCTATCGATATTTTCATGCTGATTGCTCTTCTGAACTTTCTAACTGCATGCCTCCCCCCCTCTCACGGCCCCGCTCCACACGACTTTCTACTCATGCTCATCCCTATACTGTCCAAACCCCTTATTTTTGTTGCCCTTGAGCCGGGTCGTATGATGTAAAAAAAAAGATTAGATATGCAAGGTAGTGATAAGAGAGGTGTGTTTTGAGTATTTTTAAAAGCTGTCCCTCAAACCACAAGTGCAGTGTATTGGTTCCGCTTGGAGTATAAGCTTGAAGTATATATGATTTAAGGGTGATTAGTTGCATTTGGCATTACCTCTCTTTCGGCCACCTCTTTTGATCCTTTTTTTTAGGAGCAGCGAGTAGCGGGCTTTTTTTTATTATTGTTTCCTTTTTTTGTGCCCTTGAGCTGTCTCCTGTGTTGTGAAAAAAAAAAATACACGTGTTCAAGTAGGCCAGGTAGGAAAGATGAGTGTGGGAAGGAGAGTTTTGAATAGGGACGCATGCTTCAAAACCGATAACTTAACGGTAAGACTGGATGTAGCAGCGCGTCTCATAATGAGGGTTGAGGTGAGGTCAAACTGTAGCAAAAACCCGCGTTGCCATGTCTCCCAAACCCGCGATGCGCTTTCTCTCTCTCTCTCTCTCTCTCTCTCTCTCTCTCTCTCTCTCTCTCTCTCTCTCTCTCTCTCTCTCTCTCTCTCTCTCTCTCTCTCTCTCTCTCTCTCTCTCTCTCTCTCTCTCATATTCTACATTTCGTGACACCCTGATTATAATGTCTTAAGTCAAAACGCAAAGTGAGTGCATGCTCCGAGTGGTCAGTTGTATGAAGCCTGTGTGTGTGTGTGTGTGTGTGTGTGTGTGTGTGTGTGTGTGTGTGTGTGTGAAGGCAGTTTGTGATAAATATAAAGTAGATACCGGTCAGAGTACATCATCAGGTGGTGAAAACAAACAAGCATATCAAGCTGTGTTTACGATATAGATGAGTCGCCCCTCCAACCCCTAGCGCTGGCGGGTGTGTTCCTGGCCCCGGGTGTGTTAAAGCAGGTCACCATGCGGGTCACGTGGGCCGACCGTCATCAGGATTGCGTGCAGGTGTGGCGAGGGTGCATGGTGAGTGTGGGTCGGCGGGGGTTATGGTGGTGGTAATGGTTGTGGTGGAGGTGATAATGATGGTGGGGATGATTGTGGTTGTGGTGGTGTTATGGAGTGGAGAGAAGAGGAGGAAGAGGAAAATGAGAAGAAAACAAAGAGGAGGAGAGAAGCCCTTAGGAGTTGGCATAAATTTGTGTTTGGGGAGCAGTAAACATTATGACACACACACACACACACACACACACACACACACACACACACACACACACACACACCACCTTTTGGGGCTCCCCCGCTCGCCAGCCTCAGTGACCCCGTTAAAGCGACCCCGCCTCATCTCCACCTCGCCACCCACGCCCGCACGCCCATATCCCACGTAACCCACGCCCTCGGTACCCGCAGCAAGACGCCCAGGAACCTCACTCAGGGCGGGACGGGTCCAGGGCGTGGAGAGGCATTACTCTATCGGTTTATCGGGAGCATCGATCACTTGCCGGCACCCCGCTATTGCGACTCAGCCGGGAACTCGTGTGGCCTGCGCCGGACATATCAAGCTCGGAGGAAAATAAATGCTGTGGTCGGATTTCCTAGTACTGCCACGTCGCCTGTTCCGGGTGAGGAAAGACGAATCATGCCCTTCGCTGCCCTCCACACCCCGAGCCATTGCAAAACACGCCGCAGGACACGTCAGGACAAATGTTAGACCACGTCAGAGTTTGCATGGCCCTGACGCAGGCGCACCAACCCCCGTCAGCTGGCAGCTCATCACGGCTATTTACGCACACCTGCACCACCAGTACACCTGCCAGCACCCTCCCCGAGCCTAGAAGGGGTGTGTCGTAAGCCCTCGATGCCCAGCACTGTCCACGTGTTGGCCTAATATTGAGGTTACATGGGCGGCTTGGCTGACGGGGCGGACGATCACTATAGCCCGCGTCGCCATGTGTTCCGGTGTCTGTTTACATGCCTCACGCTCCCCTTACATCACATTACGCCCCACGGACACCCAGGACACATTACAGACACCCGAGGAGTACGGTAATAGAGGTACACAGACTTACCTGGGTACGAGGAACACGGGAAGGGATGAGTCGTCGACCTGTGAGCTTCGTCGCGCGCCGTACACACTCCCTCCGCCACTCCGCACTCTCTCCCCGTCACACCACGCCACTAAACTGTCTGGCGGCGCGTTTCCCGTGGCCTCGAAGCACTCAGAAAGCCGGGCATGAGGTGCCGTGTGCCAAGGGGGCCGGGGCGGGCAAGTTATGGGGAGGAAACAGAAGCAGAGCACGCGGCGAGTCGGTCTCCTGTTCCCTTCACTGCAGTAAGCTCCCACGTTATTGATCGCCGGGAAGGTGGTGTGATGCGCGGGGGAGACTGGTAGAGAGGGAGAGAGAGCGAGGAGGAGCCGATAGGGGAGGAGCTAACGGGAGGCAGAACGTGGAGCCGGGGAGAGGAAAAGGAGAGAGGTGCCGGTTAATATTATGGAACAGCAGGGAGGGAGGCAGGGAGGGAGGGAGGGAGGGCGAAAGGGCAAATCAGCTGACTGTCTGGCCTTACCCGTCTCCTCCCTTCCTTCCCCTCCCTCCCTTTTCCCTATTCCCCTTCCTCCCTTTCTGCTCCCCCTCCCTCTCCCTCTCCCTCGCGTGTTTCGGGGAAACGGAAGCCTCGTGAGTGACTGAACGTTGATCTGTGTTGGCTGAGTCAGCTCTCTCTCTCTCTCTCTCTCTCTCTCTCTCTCTCTCTCTCTCTCTCTCTCTCTCTCTCTCTCTCTCATTTAAACTTAATTAGTTGATAACAAAAAGGAATCATGCTTGACGCCAAGGATTATCCGTAGCAATGACTATTGTTTATGTATATGAATAAATAAATAAATAAATAGATAGATAGAGATAGATAGATAGATAGAGATAGATAGATAGAGATAGATAGAGGTAGATCGATAGATAGATATGCTTACAAGTAATTTCCGCGTTGAGCCGTGACGTCACTCGTCCCTCGCCGGCTCAAGCGTTCTCTTCCTCGTACAGCGCAGCGCGGTGCTGTACGTCACCCGACACTAGGAAAGAACCGCACGGTTCAGAGAACTGATGCAACCATAATCTCTAATTACACATTTTCTCCTGTCATGAGGTAAAAGAACTGAATAGCTGTTCGTGTAATTTAAAAATGTAGCAAAATGAAATAGTTTATAAACATTGTTTTCATTTTTTGTCTTCATCTCACTGCAGTTCCTCAAGTATCGCTCCCATTGATTTATGAACGTAGATTCGAAATCAGTAAACTTCCCTGATTATGATGGGATGAGATCCTTAATCAATACAAAAATATCTGGATGGTAAAAACTGACTAGCATGAAACCTGCTTCAAGGCAGCCTGGCGGAGTACAGCAGGTCCTCGCATTGGGCACATGTGGTGATCTGACGGTCGATGTTGTGGGCCGAGCGGGCAGCGTGTTAGGGCAGTGCCGGCGGGTTGAGGGCTTGAGGCGTAGCGCTGTTTCGGCATCCGCGTCCTGTTGACCTTGTACTTGAGGCAAACGCCCGCCATGTCTTGCCGCGGCTAGAGCGGCTAGAGAAGCCATGCATCCCCTACAGGGGCTTTCAGCCGGCCAGGTTCCCAGGCAGCGTCCTTGGCAGCCTTCCTGACGTGGCTGGTGAATTGCTGACTGACTCCTGGAGATGTTTCCTTCTGCCCACCAGGAGAATGGCGTGTTGGTCCCCGTTGACAGCATCTTGTCTCCGAGAGATGGGGACGGCTTGAGTCTTCACCGGGGCGAAGATGACCTGCCATCCCTTGCCCCAGAAGGCGATGCTCTGCAGGGCCGCTCCGCTGTGGCTCTGCTCCTGTCACGGGGGATGGCAGAGGGGAGCCTTTTGCTGTATTTACCGGCCTCTCATTGCAGGAATCCAGTCTCCCTTCTTCCTCTCTCCTCATTAAACCCCTCCTTCTTCCTCTTCTCCCTTCCCCTCATCTCCTTCTCCCTCTCTCATCTATCTCGACACAAGGAGCAACATTGATTGACAAATACTAATAGACGGAGAGGAGTAGCTTACCTGAGAGAGGGAGAGAGAGAGAGACAGAGGTAGTACTGGTAGGCAGGAAGAGAAGGAGAGAGGCAGGGAGGGATGGTAAAGAAGAAGGGCGTAGTAGACAGGATCAAGTGGAGGAAAAAGGATTAAGAAGGGACATAACAGGATTAGAAGAGAGTAAATGGCCCTGGAAGGATGGAAATAAAGGGAGACTCTAATGGCTCTGCAAGGAAATGAAAAAAAGGCAATACTGTCTGTCTGTTAGTCTATGTTTCGAAGATACCTGAAGCGCAGCAGGATGGGAAGGAAACATGGAAAGGTAGGCAGGAAAAATAAATGTAAATGATTGAAAAACTTGTAGATCGTAATGAATTTGCAAAGAAAGAGAAAAATGTCAATACTGTGTGTTTGTTAGTCTGTGTTGAGAAGGTATTTGAAGTGTAGGAAAAAGGAGGGAATTATGGAGCTTAAGGCAAAAAAAATATTAGTAAACGGAGCTACTTGTAGATTTTCATGAGTTTGCAAGGAAAAAAAAACACTTAATTTGTTAGTGCATGTTGGGAAGAAGTTTGAAGTGCAGTAAGGTAGGTAGGAAAAATATATAAGTTTACGGTCGACTGCGATACTTGTAGACTGTAATGAGTTTGCAAGGAAAGAAATAAAAGCAATGCCGTCTATTTGTTAGTGCATGTAGGGAAGAAGTTTGAAGTGCAGGAAAAATATAAAAAAAATATAGAGTGGTAGGCAGGAAAAATTGTAAGTAAACGGCTGAGATACTTGTAGATTGTAATGAGTTTGCATAGAAAGAAATAAAAACAATCGTGTACATATCCTGGCTCAGGCTACAAAGATAGTCAAAGAAAAGAGGGAATAGAAGGGAACATAGAATGGCTGACAGAAAGAATATGAATAACGAACTGAAATAAATGGAAACTGTAAAGGGCTTGCAACGAAAGACACAGGAGCAATACTATATATTTCTGGCTTACGTTTCGAAGATATTTGAAGTGTGGAAGGAATCGAAGTGGATATGGAAACCCAGACAGGAAAGATACGAGAAAAGAACTGATATAATGGCAGGTTGTAATGGACTTGCAAGCAAAGAAGAAATAAAAGCAAAGCAGGTTGAAGCAACGAAGGTATCTCAAAAGTATGAGGAAAGGAAACGGAAATGGGAGGAGCATGATAGAGATATCTTTACGTGGCAGGAAACCAAGTGGGAAAATTAGAATAGGAAGGAAGCTTTGAACGTTTGTGGGTTTATGAACGTTCATGCACTGCCCGTCTGAAGGTGTATATAACGAAGACAACAAAGGAAGAAAAAATATGACCACTGAAGAAAGAAGGGAAGGAAAGACGGAAAAGAAGAAAAAACATCAGATAACAAAGGTAGAAAAAAATATAACCACTGAAGAAAGAAAGGAAGGAAAGACGGAAAAGAAGAAAAAACATCAGATAACAAAGGTAGAAAAAATATGACCACTGAAGAAAGAAAGGAAGGAAAGACGGAAAAGAAGAAAAAACATCAGATAACAAAGGTAGAAAAAAATATGACCACTGAAGAAAGAAAGAAAGGAAAGACGGAAAAGAAGAAAAAACATCAGATAACAAAGGAAGAAAAAATATGACCACTGAAGAAAGAAAGAAAGGAAAGACGGAAAAGAAGAAAAAAACATCAGCTAACAAAGGTAGAAAAAAATATGACCACTGAAGAAAGAAAGGAAGGAAAGACGGAAAAGAAGAAAAAACATCAGATAACAAAGGTAGAAAAAAATATGACCACTGAAGAAAGAAAGAAAGGAAAGACGGAAAAGAAGAAAAAACATCAGATAACAAAGGTAGAAAAAAATATAACCACTGAAGAAAGAAAGGAAGGAAAGACGGAAAAGAAGAAAAAACATCAGATAACAAAGGAAGAAAAAAATATAACCACTGAAGAAAGAAAGGAAGGAAAGACGGAAAAGAAGAAAAAACATCAGATAACAAAGGAAGAAAAAATATAACCACTGAAGAAAGAAAGAAAAGAAGGAAAGAAAGACGGAAAGGAAGGAAAACCATCAGTACCCTCCTCTGTAGGTGTAACAAATAACTTTATAAAATATAATTAAAGGAATGATTCAAATTAATATGTCAATTAAATTATATACACGAAAAAGGGATTTGCAGGAGTTAGCACGGCAGAAAAAAATAAATCTTTCTCATACAAATAGAAAACCTAGACTTAACTTGACAAAATTTGAGAATAAAAGACTCAAGTTCAGGTCATGATCGAATCCTTCCTACCACTTGAGTGCGACCAAGCGTGCGTTAGTGGAAGAGAAGACGAGGTGGAAAACAACAAATCTCCTCAAAATACAAACAAAACTATTTAATCAGCTTGGCAACACATCAGGAAAAATGGATTCAAAGCTAAAACTGTCAGAAAACATTTAGTCCGATCCATTCTTTATATAAGACAGAGGAGGATGAGCTAGACGAAAAGGGCAAAGAATATTAAGGAAAGGAAATTCAAAGTAAATTCCAATCCAGCCCTTCCGTAAGACGAGGAAGAGAAGGTAGAGGGAGTGAAAGTGGACCCTAATTAAAGGTAGGACGCTGAATTACCTGCCTGGCTCGTCATAAGTTAACAGCTCGCTCACCTGCCTAATTAGTACCTCCAAATTAATCTTACCGTCGTCAAGGTGGACATAGGGAGGTGTAATTAACGTGAGTGTTGCCAGGAAAGGTGAAGGTACGGACTCGTTGCCCTGTGTTGCCTGTGTTATCTGTCAGTGATGAGCTCATATAGTAATCGAGTTACAGGCAGGTACTCAGTGGGTCATGTTGAGACAATTAGCCTAAAAGAACACTATATTGACAGGGGCTTTGGGAGTGGTTGGCATTTTCCAGGGGTGTTATATGACCCTGGTGGTAGTGTGACCCTTCTTAATTGACAAGAGCTTTTCGTAGGGTGTTGTTGAGGCATTTCAGGGGATAGTTTACTAACCCTGGTGTGAGTCTGACCTTCTTCTGTACCGTGAGCCTAACTGGACACATAGCCTGAGAGGACTTCGTAGGAGTTGTGGGCATTTCCAGGGAAGTGGTTTGAGTTGATGACCCTAGTGACAATGCGACCTCTGTACCATGAGAAACAAAGAGAAACTCATTAAAACCCCCCCCCCCCCTCTTTGACCTTTATGAATAGATAATGTGAGAAGCGAAAGTGTCTTGTCATACCGACCTGTGTGTCCCGGGGAAGTGTATTGGCGAGTGTAATGGGAAGTGTGATGAGTGAAGGTTAGTGTTAATAATGGATTAGGTTTGTAAATATGTAAAAATATATCGAATAGCCGCCACAGCTAAAGGAAAAGGTTTAATTAAATGGCGAAAAAAATGTTTAATGAAGTGTTAGGTAAATAATTAGTGAGCTACATGTGTAAAATGATATAATGAACACCACACTTGAAGGAAAAAAAGTCAAATGGGAATGAGGAAACGGAGAGAAAAAGCTCCATAGGAATTACAGAAAATTTATTAAATGAAATTGTATATTCTTAAAAAAAAAGCTCATGAGTGATTGAATCCACGACACTAGAGGAAAAACGATATTGTGGTTATATAAAACGAAAAGAAAGTGAAGGCTATATTGATGTAACCTTGATCTTCACGAAAACCTCAGAAAAGATAAATAGAACAAATAAAAATAAATAAATGTTCTGCCCTCTTAGTGTGTGTGTGTGTGTGTGTGTGTGTGTGTGTGTGTGTGTGTGTGTGTGTGTGTGTCTAACCGCCTCGTCCTTGAGCTCCTTCCTTTCAATAAACAATAACAAAGAAATTATGGATAGTTAAATAAGTAAATAAACAAGTAAATAAGGCGACTCGATAACACAAAAAAATAACCAAAACTACTGAGGATATACAAAAAAGAATTACTGCATCTGAATTCATAGAAGAAAAAGGAAATGTGGAATTTAAAAAAAAAGAGAAACAGCCTTAATTAATAGAAAACTGATAAAGATAAAAAGAAAATACCTGGAGGCACCTGTGTGTGTGTGTGTGTGTGTGTGTGTGTGTGTGTGTGTGTGTGTGTGTGTGTGTGTTATCTGTATTTATCTTCTAAACAGAGAAACGTGTAATTGAGAAATAATTAATTCTTTCTTCCCTCCCTTACTTCCCTCCTTCTCCCTCCCTTTTCTTCCCTCCCTTCCTTCCCTCCTCCTCCCTTGCCTTCCCTTACCTTTCCCTTGACTTCTTCTCTCCCTCCTTTACCCTTGCTTATGTCTATCTCCTCTTCTCCTTTCCTTTCCTTCCCTTCTCTTCCTTCTCTTCCCTTCCTCCTCCTTCTTCTCCCTTGCCTTCCCGTTCCTTTCCCTTTACTCCTTCTCTCCCTCCTTTACCCTTCCACTCCCCTTGCTTATGTCTATCTCCTCTTCTCCTTTCCTTTCCTTCCCTTCTCTTCTCTTCCTTCTCTTCCCTTTCTCATGCTTCTCTCCCTTTTCCTTGCCTTCCCTTCAATTTTGCTTCCTTTCTCCTCACCCTCCCCTTCCCTTTACACTCCCGTTGCTCCTGACACTCTCTTCTTTCCCTTTCCTTCCCTTCCCTTTACCTCCCTTCTCTTCCTCACCATTACTCCTACCTTACTCCTCTCTTCCATTTTTCTCACCTATCTTTCCTCCCTTTCTCTTTCCCTCCCTTCCCTTCCTTGCCTTTCCCTTTATCCTACCTGTGTTTTAATTCCCTTTTCTTCTCCTCTCTCTTCCTTTTCTCACCTTCCTCCTCATTTCCATTCTTTTTCCCCCCTCTTTTCTTTCCTTCAGTTTACCATCTTCTCCTCTTCCCCTTCTCTTCCCTTCCTGTTATTTTCCCTTCTCCTTTTCTTTCCCGTCTCCTCTTCCTTATCCTTTCCCTTCCCCTTTTCTTTCCTTTCTCTTCCCCTTTCATTTACTTTTCCCTTTTCCTTTCCCCTTTTCCTTCCCTTCCCCTTCTCTTCCCCTTTCATTTACTTTCCCCTTTTCCTTCCCTTCCCCTTTTCTTTCCTTTCTCTTCCCCTTTCATTTCCTTTCCCCTTTTCCTTTCCTTCCCTCCCCCCTCCCCCACACCCGACCAACGAGCACACCAGAGCCAGCAGCAGCAGCACCGGGATAAATAAACAGATAAAGAGGGAGGAAGGAGAGAAAAGAAAGAGCAGAAGAAGGAAAAATTAGAAGACAATCGCGTTAGACCGCCCCGCGCCGCGCCTCGAAAATTAAAGACAGAGAAAAATTACTGACGTCGATAGGAAGGCCAGGATATTGAAGCTTTTTTTTTTTTTATTTATTTATTTATTTATTTTTTTTCTTTTTTTGAAGGGCAGGGTCATGGAGAGGGGGGCGGGAGGGGAGGGTAAAAGAGGTCACTAAATAAGGTCAAAAATGTTATTATTGTTAAAGATGGTTTGTTGTTGCTATTGTTGTTGTTATAGTTGTTGTTGTTATTGCTGTTGTTATTGTTGTTGTTGTTGTTTTTCGCGTGTATTTATAAGTTTTCATTTTTTACCTCTATTTTTTCCACCTGCATTTTTGGTGATAGATATTTTATTTTTACCTTTTTTTTCTTCATTTATTTGTTTCGTGTTTATTATCTTTTTTTTCTCGTTTACTTGTTTTTTTCTCCAATGATTGTGTTTTTTTTGTTGTGTGTGTATTTTCAGTTTATTTTAAGGTTGTATTTTTCCTTCGTTTTTTCTTATATTTTTTTTCCTTTGTAGCTTTTTTTCTTGTCAGTCACCGGAAAGGAATTGTTACAGTTTTACCTCTGTTATGCATTGTTAAACTTAATGCTTGTGATCGTTATATATATTTTTAGTTCTTACATAATATTATCTCTCTCTCTCTCTCTCTCTCTCTCTCTCTCTCTCTCTCTCTCTCTCTCTCTCTCTCTCTCTCTCTCTCTCTCTCTCTCTCTCTCTCTCTCTCTCTCGTGGGCGTCGCTGAGTGGCTCTTAACGTTGAGGAAATCTTGACAAAATGCGCAAAAAACATTGATATTCATGACCCAGCGACCATTACCACCTCCTCCTCCTCCTCCTCCTCCTCCTCCTCCTCCTTTTTCTTTTCTTTCTATCCTCTTCTGCAGGCTTCTCTCTCCCTTCCCCAACTGTTTAGCAACCTTCTTTTCTTCCTCCTCTGCCACCAATATCTTCTTCCTTCTCTTTCTTCTTTTACTTCTCCTCCTCCTCCTCCTTTTCCTCCTCCTCCTCCTTTTTCTTTTCTTTCTACCCTCTTCTGCAGGCTTCTCTTCCTTCCCCAACTGTTTAGCAACCTTCTTCCCTTCCTCCTCTGCCACCAATATCTTCTTCCTTCTCTTTCTTCTTTTACTTCTCCTCCTCCTCCTCCTCTTCCTCCTCCTCCTCCTCCTCCTCCTCCTCATCCTCATCCTCCTCCTCTTCCTCTTCCTGCTCCTTCTACACGTCTCATTCATTCTTCTCTTGCCTTTCTTCCTATTATGTATAATCTTGTTGTGCTTGTTTCTCCTCCTCTTGCTCCTGCTTCTTCTCCTCTTTTTCCTCTTCCTTCTTCTCCTCCTCCTCCTCCTCCTCCTTCTCGTTCTCCTCCTCCTCTTATTACTGTTTCTTTTTTCTTTCTTTCTCGACCTCCCTCTCCATAATATATTTACTGTACATGCCTCATCTCCTCCTCCTCCTCCTCCTCCTCCTCCTCCCAAAGCAAGGAGGTTCATGGATATTTTTACGCTAACCTACTTTGTTTCTTTTTTATATATATTTCTCTGCATTGTTCTTCCTTTCCCTCTTCTTCTTTTTCTTTTCTCTTGTTTTTGTATTGATTTCCTTTGTGTACGTGATTTGTAGACACACACACACACACACACACACGCACAGAGGAAGGATAGTGATGTAAGTACTTAGATAACAGGTGGCGAAAGTAGGTGAAGTGGGAGGAGAGGCTTTAGATAATGGAGAGAGAGGAAGATAGGGGTGGAGGGAAGAGGTAGGGAGAAAAGAGGAAAGGAGAGAGAGGAGGGGTAGAGAGGACAAGTGCATAGTGTAAGGGGGAGGGGGAGGGAGAACTGATAAGGGGGAAGGAAGGAAGGGTGGGAAGGGGAATGTTTTTAGTAACGAATGAAGGGAGAAAAAAGGAATGGGTATAATTAGAGAGAGAGAGAGAGAGAGAGAGAGAGAGAGAGAGAGAGAGAGAGAGAGAGAGAGAGTGTAAATAGAGGAAGGGTGGCAGAGTTAGGAAAGTGAGGGTTAGGAGGAGGAGGAGGAGGAGGAGGAGGAGGAGGAGGAAATAATAAGGTAGGGATAGGAAAGGAGGAAAACGAAGAAGGTGGAGGGACGAACGAGGAAAGATGGAGGAATGGAGGAAAATCATGGAGAGAAGAATATATTTATGCAGCCTTCAGAGTGAGATGACACATATGAGGAAGAGAAGAGGAGGAGGAAAAGAAGAATTGATGAGTGGAGAGAGGGAGAGAAGGGAGGAAGGAGGAAGCGAAGAGAGGGAGGATCAGGCTCATATTCCAGTGGGGAGAGAAATGAGAAACGGAAGGGAGAAGAGGGAGGAAAAGTGATAAGTAAGTCAAGGGAGGAAGAAACTAAGAGAGGGAAAGAGGAAATAGGAGAGAATGGAGAGAATCTTGTAGTATATTTCGAGGAGAGAAGGAGGAGGAAAGATTGATAAGTAAGGGAGGTAGAAAACAAAAAAAAAGAGGGTGAATGAGAGGGAAAGGAAGAAGGTAAGAAAGATAGGTACATACAACAAGAGAGGAAGAAGGTGGGAAAGGGAGGGAGAGAAACAGAAGAGGAGGAAAAATATATAAGTAGAGCAATGGAGGAAAAATATTGAAGAAAATGGGAGCAAAGGAGAGAAATACTATATGAGGCAATGGAGGAAGAATGCAGACGAGAGAGAGAGAGAGAGAAAAGGAAATGGAAAGAACTTGAATATTTGTGTGTTTGTTTTCTCTCTGTATTTGGAAACGAAAGAAAGCATAAAATGACATCATATATTACACTCCTTTATATATACATTGGCCCTAATAATAATAATAATAATAATAATAATAATAATAATAATAATAATAATAATAATAATAATAATAATAACATTAAAGATAAAAACAGTAATAATAGTCTTTGTGGGTTCATAATATACTTGTCATTGTCAGTTTCGCCGCCTCACAGTCTCATTACCTCGCATATTCCTTCATTATTTGTGGGAGCGAGAAAGATGTCGGGTGTGGACGGAATTAGAAAGCAGATGCGTGTGTGTGTGTGTGTGTGTGTGTGTGTGTGTGTGTGTGTGCGCGCGCTCGAGTTCGGTGCAAGGTCAGGTAAGGGAAGGTAGTGCCAAGGTGTGAGAGAGTAGAGTGCCAATAGAACGCCTGCCAAGTGTGTGTAATCCGGATCAGTGCCAACCAGGATGAAAATAGTAATAGTAATAATGATAAAAATAATAGATAATAATAATAGTAGTAGTAGTAGTAATAGAGGTAACAGATACACGACAGAGAAAAGGAGAGAAAGAGAGTGCTTGTGAGAGAGAGAGAGAGAGAGAGAGAGAGAGAGAAAGAAAGAAAGAAAGAAGAAAGAAAGAAAGAAAGAAAAAAGAAAGAAAGAAAGAAAAAAGAGTAAGAGAGAGAGAGAGAGAAAACGCATGCATAATAAGTATCTCCCTCCGCCACGGCTACACAAATCCGCCTCCGCGCAACCAAATTATTATACAATGAAATTATACAAAATTACACAAATGTTTCGCCGGTGTTTTATCTGCGTCTCAATCCGCGCACAGGGGCGAGGCGAAATGAGTAACACAACGCTTCTGCAACATTTATAACAGAACATTTACGTCACATTTGCCTTCTGCTTACGGTTATGAGAGAACATTTAAAATTTCTTTCTTGTTTACGGTTATGGCAGAACATTTGCACTTTCTAGAACATTTACACTTTCTTGTTTACGTTTATGACAGAACATTTACACTTTCTAGAACATTTACACTTTCTAGAGCATTTACACTTTCTAGAACATTTACACTTTCTAGAACATTTACACTTTCTAGAACATTTACACTTTCTTCTGTTTACGTTTGTGACTCCTATTACTTATCTTACCAGGTTTTTTTTCTGCACTCTTTTTCTTCATTTACATATATTTACTTCTTCCTCATTTTACTTCTCTTTGTTTTTATTGTTTTTCTCCTTCCTTCCCCCTCACTTATCTCACCTTTAGCTCCTTTTCCCCTATGTTCTGAGGCCTCTCCAGCACCCTGATAACATGTCGAAAAGCCCCATAGAAGAACTTTACAAATGATAGATATATGCACTTTTCTTCTGTCATGCTTCCCTTTCTTTCTAATCAAATTTAATCTTTCCCCAATTTAATCTTTCCCAATATGATTCATTTTTAGGAGCAGCGAGTAGCGGGATTTTTTTTTTTATTATTGTTTCCTTTTTTGTGTGCCCTTGAGCTGTCTCCTTTGTTGTAAAAAAAAATAATGTTGCTTCGAGTCAGTAATTTGGAATGCATTGAGAGATTATTGTTGCTTGTTCGTGTCTCGGTTAAAGGGGCTTATTACACTGGGCATATTTGCCGTGGATCTTCAGTCAAATCACGATTTCCGCTAGCGAGGTTCTCAGTCGTTTGTTGTTATTGCTGCTGATGATGATGATGAGTAATACCGTCGTCCTTCAGTGAAATCTACCGTAGCTTTGGAAGATCGTGGACACGTCAGAACACCACGGAAATATGAGAACCACGCCAGCGGAAATCGTGGTTTGACTGAAGATTTGCCCAGTGTAATAGCCCCTTAAGCCAGAATTATAATTAGTTACTGTGGACCTAACTATCAGACGCTTTCGGCTCCAAACAAATATTTCCAAATGATACAAAGAAGATTAGTCAAACTCTCATCAGTAGTGTTTATCACGTACAAGGTGCAGAGGCATTGTCGAACTATCACTAGACTCATGAAACTAAAGCCCCGTTCACACTGTGCCGACAAGTTGGTTCCCACGCTCCAAGAAGTGGGGGGAGGTTTTATTGGGGTCTTGGTGTCTTGCCGACTGTCTGGGACATTCGGCCGACTAGTTGCCAGCATGTCGTGCTAACCCTCACGACTCCAGACTCCTGTCACGACGTCGGCGCAGCATTCGGCAACAGTCTCAAGACCTCTTTTAAGACATGCCCGACCATTTCACATCAACACCCAAGACCTCGTGTACCCTAGAGTCGTGGGTAGTCGTGGCCCAGTGTCGGCACAGTGTGAACGGGGCTTTAGGCTGGGATTCTTATACACTTCTACCTCCTACATCAACTACTTCCAAAGCCCAAAAAGGAGATCAATCGGGTTCTCATGAGTGCTTTTTCTAGGTCCATGGTGCAGTAGAAGGGTCACACTACCACCAGGGTCACAAAACTACCCCTGGAAACGCCCCACACTCCTACGAAAGCCTTGTCAAATATGTGTAGTTACTAGGACGCCGAGATGTTTAAGAATACGAGCCTACAGTGTAAAGGCTAACGAAACCTCCGCGAAAGCCTTGCCAAACGTGGGTGTGTAGGGTTCGAAGCGTTTGAAAATACGGGTCTATAAAAGTGAGCCAAATCTCATTCCTCTGAAGAGATTCGTGATTGAAATTAATGTGTCGTTCTCCGCCTCAAGAGCCAACACACCAAATATTTTAAATAAAATGTCTCCATAAACTGTCGACAGCTTGCCAAGAGACTGACGGATATAGAGACAGGCAGACAGATAGACAGCCATACATACATACGTACAGACAGACAGACAGACACAGACAAACAGATAGACAGATAGATACATAGATAGACAGATGAGATAGGCAGACAGACAGAAAAAAAGATAAACAAACATGCGAGCAGACGAACAGACGTACATTGAGACAAGTAGACATATTGATAGACATTCAGAAAACAGATGGAAAGAGACAGAAAGACGGACGGATTGACTGACAAACAAAAGAGGCGAAAGAACTTAGATACAAAAGAAGTTAAAACATATAAAAAAGGGAATAACAGAAACAAAAGAAGTAAAAGCATAGGAAAGTGGCAAAGGCAATACAGTTAGGTAGTTAGTTTGAGCGCCGTGCTGAGGGAGACAAAGGCGGGGAATGAAGAAGAAAAATATGAATTGATATAGAAAACAAAAGAACAAAAACAATATTGACAAATGTTGAAAAAGCGCCGAAAGTGTGACAAAATATGATAATCTGATCAAGAGAGAGAGACAAACAAAAACAGACAAATAGATTATGACAGGTATGCGTGTGTGTGTGTGTGTGTGTGTGTGTGTGTGTGTGTGTGTGTGTGTGTGTGTGTGTGTGTGTGTGTGTGTGTGCAGGTAATTTCGGCTTCGCATTGTTATTACATTTCGTTCTCAGCGACAAAGGAATTTCCTGAATTTTTTGTCTTGCTTTTTATTTTTATTTCTGAGGGAGACTATGATAAAAAAATGGCGTTCCATAATTAGGAATTCTCTCTCTCTCTCTCTCTCTCTCTCTCTCTCTCTCTCTCTCTCTCTCTCTCTCTCTCTCTCTCTCTCTCTCTCTCTCTTCCCTTTTTCGAAATTCCTAATTATACTTTTATGTCGGTTTGTTGTTCCCCCTTTGAATTAATTCGTTATTCGCATATTTACTTAATTTCTTATTTTTATGTTTATTTGCGTACATCTTTTGAACCTCCCCATTTTCTCTTTCCCTTCATTTTTCACCCGTATCACTCGTCCTTACATTTTCATTGTTATTCTTTATTACTTTGTCTCTATATTCTCTCTCTCTATCTGTCTATCTATTTATCTACCGTTCTCTTTTTTCTCTGTAGCACTAATAGCAATACCAACAACAACAGCATCGTCAACAACATCAACAGTCTCGCAAAAATAATAAGGTTGTTCACAAAACCGTCGTCCCTGATCATCTAAAATTGTCCTTAAAAGCTTTGGATCAAACATTTAATTAAACATAAAACACTTCTGTACTTGTCGCTCCATTGCACAGCGGCGGCGACGGACAGACAGACAGACGGAGATAGACAGACAGACAGACAGACGTGCAGATGAACAGCCAGACAACAGACAAACGGAGAAAAATAGTGACAGAGCTGAAAAGACAGTGCTAGACAAACAGGCAGCATATAGGTAGACAGAAAGACAAACAGACAGATTGATAGACAGAAAGACACATAAATTAATACTTAGGAGATTGCAGAGAAAGATAAAGGGTTAGGTAAATAGGAACACAATGAAATAGATAAATACACAGAAAGTTAAAATGCTAGGCAGTTAGACGGTATGACAGGCAGACAGAGAGGCTAACGGACAGACAGGTAAACAGACAGACAGACTAGAGATGTGAACACAGAGAAAGAGACAGCAATTGATAGGAACAGACAGACAGGCAAATGGGTACAGACAGTTTCAGACAGAGACACAAACAGGTTATCAGACAGACAGACAGACAGACAGACGGACAGATCAAAAGTAAGTAGATTATGGACATTTAAACTTACAACATTTTAAAAATACAGTATATCATGAGTAAACACAGACAGACAGACAGATACAGACAGACAGACAGACAGCCCTGATGACTCCAAACAGATCAAATTTACTCTCATTTTGTAGGCCTCTCGTATACACTTAATAATTAAAATATAACAGAATGATACTTTATACTTTCCGGGTCGCTGTTGTTGCTGTTGTTGTTGTTGTTGTTGTTGATTTGGTCCACTCATTTTGTCTGATCATATTTACTTTCCTTATCTCTCTTCCCCTTTATTCCCTTTCTCCTTTTAGTGGTCTGTATCTTAGGTGTGTCTGGGTCAGGGTGTAACTTATAATATTTCTACTCTTTCGGCCTTACCTTTTGCACCGTGTTGAATAATGGAAATAAGAGTGAAGGTAGGGATGAGAACAGTAACAATAATAATAGTAATACCCGTTTAGAACAAAATAATATACGCGCACTAACTTTTTATCAACGTTACCCAGAAGCAAGACAAAATTCCAATCGGACACAACGACAAACTGACAAATAAGTATAAAAAAAGATTAAAAAAATGATAAATGAAATAAAAGAAGACAGATTTCCATGCGGGCACAAGGACAAAATGAGAAATAAACAAAAAGATAAATGACACAAATAAAAATAACGATGCAAACACAACGACATAGCAACAAATAAATATGAAAAAAAAGAGAAATTATACAAAAAAAGACAAAAATTCGACCAGACACAACGAAAAATAGACAAACGTAAATTATATACGTAAAAAGAAAATGAAATAAAAAAGACAAAATTTCATCCAAACAAGGACACAGCAAAACAAAAATATAAAAGAAAAAGAAACTACAAAAAAGACAAAATTCCATCCGGACGAGGACACAGCAAAACAAAAATATAAAAGAAAAAGAAACTACAAAAAAGACAAAATTCCATCCGGACGAAGACACAGCAAAACAAAAATATAAAAGAAAAAGAAACTACAAAAAAGACAAAATTCCATCCGGACGAAGACACAGCAAAACAAAAATATAAAGGAGAAAGAAACTACAAAAAAGACAAAATTCCATCCGGACGAAGACACAGCAAAACAAAAATATAAAGGAGAAAGAAACTGTACAAAAAAAGACAAAATACCAAACAGACACAACGGCGACTTGACAAAAAAATATGAAGAAGAAAGACACGGTGGAGATAACCCGAAGTGGAAGATCAAGAGGACGGAATGCCGAGGATCAAAGTTTAAGCGACTAATTTGAGACGCAAGTGGACCGATTATGGTAAGAAGGCGTGGAGGAGGAGGAGGAGGAGGAGGAGGAGGAGGAGAAGGAGGTAATTGGTAGGGAATGACTGCAAAGAAGGAGAAATGAGACTAAGGAAAATAATTAAGAAGAATCAGATTTGGAAGAATTGAAAAGAAAAATAAGAAAAGTAAGGAAAACGAAGAAGAAGAAGAAGAAGAAGAGCAAAGAAAAGAAGAAAACAAGAGAAAAAAGAAGAAAATAAAGAAAAGGAAGAAGAAAATAAAGAAAAGGAAGAAAAAAGAAAACCAGAACGAACACGGTGAAGAAAAAGAAAGCAAAATAACTACCAACCGGACTACAAAAACAGCAAAGGAGAAGACAAAGAAAAAAAAAAGAAAAAGAAAAAAAAGTAATAAGTGTAGGAAGATGAGACCCGCTCCAACACGACCCAAGAGAGTGAAATTGAAAAGCGGAAAACAGAAAACTCAAAACCTCGGATCAAATCGCTTTAATCGGATCACTTATTAGCTGATCACAAACGATTATGACCCTTTGATTCCCTTTGCTTTCCCTCCCCTCCCCCCCCCATCTCTCTCTCTCTCTCTCTCTCTCTCTCTCTCTCTCTCTCTCTCTCTCTCTCTCTCTCTCTCTCTCTCTCTCTCTCTCTCTCTCTCTCTCTCTCTCTCTCTCTCTCTCTCTCTCTCTCTCTCTCTCTCTCTCTCTCTCTCCTCTCCTCCTCTCCTCCTCCTCCTCCCTCCCTCTCATCCACCTCCCAATACCTACTCCTCCTCCACTTTCCTCTGCTCCCGTTCCCTCTCCTCCCCTTCACTCTCCTTCCCTTTCCTATTCTCTTCTTTTCTCTTCTCTTCCACTTCCTTTCCTCCTCTATTTCCCTCTTCCCCCTTAAACATTTCCCTCCCATCTTCTTCCCCTTCTGTCCTCTTCACTAAGCGCAGTTCCTCATACTCCTTTGTACCTTCCTTTTCTCCTCGTCACTCCTCTTAAAACTGATACACTTCTTTATCTACCTTGTATTCTATTTTGTATGTCGTCCGCATCCTTTGGTTCTCACAGATTAAGCAGCTCATGGACACAAAAAATAGCCAAGCACTTCATCTCAAAGAATAAAAGCAAGAAAAGGAATGTAAGTGTCGGGCACACTCCTTAACGTGCTCTCCACTCCCTTATCTGAGTCACTGTCATCTTCAGCCAGTTGCCACCTTGTTCTTTTCGTTGTCCTTCTGTTATCTGTTCTACGCATGATGTGATCTGCCCGAGTCTCTTAATTTTCTCCTTTTTTACAGTAAAGGAAACAGCTCAAGGGCAAACAAAAAGAAACGCAAATCACTGCTCCTATAAAAAGAGTTCGGAGGAGTGGCCAAAAGATAGGTCAGTTTCGGGAGGAGAGGTGTCCTGATGCGTTCCTCTTGAAAGAGTTCAAGTCGTAGGCAGGAAGAAATACAGTTAAAGGAAGATTATTCCAGAGTTTACCATCGTGCGGGATGAAAGAGTGAAGATGCTGGTTAACTCTTGCATAAGGGATTTGGACAGTATATGGATGAGCTTGAGTAGAAAGTCGTGTACATCTGGGCCACGGGAGGGGGGTAAGCATTCAGTCAGCAACTTCAGAAGAGCAGTCAGCAGTCAGTCGTTAAAAGACAGAAAGAGATGCAACATGGCGGCGGCATTTAGGAGGTAGAAGACTGTCACTAAAAGGAGGGGAGTTGATGAGACGAAGAGCCTCCTTTCCAAAAGAGCTGTGTGAGTGGAGGCCCCCACACGTGAGATGCATACTCCATACGAGGACGTACAAGGCCCCTGTATATGGATACCAACTGAAGAACTGGCGGAGACGATACAGAACGCCGAACCTCGAGGAAGCTGATTTTAATTGGTGAGAGACGAGATGTGAAATTTCCAATTAAGATTTTGAGTTAAGGATAGGCCGAGGACGTTTAGTGTAGAAGGAAAAATGCACAATTACTTTTATATTCTCTTTATTTTCGTGGCCTGGGTTTGCACTAAGTGATTGTCGATACGTGTATTTCTCTTCTCTCTCAAGTCTTTTATACCCGATCGCTATTAGTCGTCTTGATTTTTAAAATACCTTTGTTAACTTCATATTCATCTTTAGACCTGTTTTCATACTCATTCTGTGTCACCTGCGAAGCTAAGATTATTAGAGTTAAGGAGTTCACCGCCTGCCTCGGCTCCTGCGTTATCTTGAGCACCATGTTATCGCCTGAGGCTGACCCGTAGCACCATCTCGTACGAGATATGTTATGAAATGACAAGGTCGAGAAGATTCTAAGAGAAAGTGGGATGGAGTGTGTGTGTGTGTGTGTGTGTGTGTGTGTGTGTGTGTGTGTGTGTGTGTGTGTGTGTGTGTGTGTGTGTGTGTGTGTGTGTGTGTGTGTGATAAGAGGGTAGGGTATCGCTCCTTGGAGTTGGTCAGGGAGGAGACGATGATAACAGAGAAGATAGGTAAAGGACGATAACAATATTGATCTAACAAATATAACTTCTGATATTCTTATTATATATACATGTTATTATTATCATGTTCATAATAATTGCTTCTAGTGGTTGTTGTTAAAGAGGAAGATGAGTAAAAGGAGTAATATTAGTTGTTAAGTTGAATCGCAATAGCAGCAGCAGCAGCAGTAGTAGTAGTAGTAGTAGTAGTAGTTGTAGTTGTAGTTGTAGTAGTAGTGGTAAGCTTATTATGAGGTTACCTGAGCCTTGCGAAACTTTGGAAGCCACATAAGAGAGAGAGAGAGAGAGAGCGTTTGTATACCTTACCTGTTCAACACACACACACACACACACACACACACACACACACACACTCACACACGCTGGTAGCCAGGTAGGACATCTAACTTTAATTCACTCCCTTTCAAATTCTCACCACTTCGAGCCCTCAGTAACCACCTACATCTCAATCCCCCTCGAAAAATTACACCTGTACCCAGCGTCCTCTTAAAGAAAGTGGTAAATATATGTTCATCCATCATTAGTGCTTTGAGATTTTGATTAACATTTTTTTTCTCTCGTCGAACGTCCGCTGGGGTTATTTTTTTTCCCCTTTTTCTTCTTCTATCTCCTAAACTTTCTCTTATTCTCTCTCTCTCCCTCCTTTATACACACTTCATTCCTTCTCTCTTTCCTTCCTTTCCTCCTTCGTCTCTGCCTTCCTTCCCTCCCTCTTTCCTTCCTTTCCTCCTTCATATCTGCCTTCCTTCCCTTTCTCCTTTCTTTTCTTCCTCCCTTTCTCCCTCTTTCCTTCCTTTCCTCCTTCATCTCTGCCTTCCTTCCCTTTCTCCTTTCTTTCCTCCCTCCCTTTCTTCCTTCACTCCCTCTTTCCTTTCTCTCCTCCTCCATCTCTCCCTTCCTTCCCTTTCTCCTTTCTTTTCTCCCTCCCTTTCTTCTTTCCCTCCTACCTACCTTCCTTCCTTTCCTCATTCATCTCTGCCTTTCTTCCCTTTCTCCTTTCTTTTGTCCCTTCCTTTCTTCCTTCCCTCCGTCTTTCCTTCCTCTCCTCCTTCATATCTGCCTTCCTTCCCTTTCTCCTTTCTTTTCTCTCTCCCTTTCTTCCTTCCTACCTTCCTTCCTTTCTCCCTCTCCCCATTCGTTCCTTCTCTCAGTCGTCTCTCCATTCCTCCCTCCTGCTTTGCTCCTCTTCCTCCATCCTCCTCTCCTTAATGTACCCGGTGATCTTTCCTCCTCCTCCTCCTCCTCCTTTACCTCCTCCTCCTCCTCTACCTCCTACTCTTGCGAACCAGAAATATTACTGAGCTGAAATAATAAAAAAAAATAATAATAAAAAAATCCGAAACAAATGAAGTATCTATTTTTACCCGCTGGAAAACAACATATCTTTGTGTCGATGGACTGGGCGTGGCGGAGGCGTGGCAAGGGAGGAGGGGGGAACTGGGGTGTGGGGGGTGGGGGGCGTGTGAAGTATAGGGGGACGAAGGGGGCACAGTCCACTCCTCCCTGCTCCATTTCCACCTCCACAGACACCCACACCTCCACAAGAACAATACAGGTTTAGTAATGGTGGTGGTGGTGGTGGTGGTGATGGTGGTGGTGGTGATAGTGGTGGTGGTGGTGGATGGGGACTGGTGGTATTGGTGTTAGGAGTTGTGGGGGTAAAGGAGGGAAAGTTGTTTTGGTGGTGGTGGTGGTGGTGGTGATTTGGTGGTGGTGGTGGTGGTGGTAATTTGGTGGTGATTTGGTGGTGGTGGTGGTGGTGGAGGTAGTGAGAAAAGGGACAAAGCTGTTTTTCATTTTATAATCTCGCTTTATATTTTTTCGTTTCGTGGGTAAAGTTTTTTTTGGTGTGTGTGTGTGTGTGTGTGTGTGTGTGTGTGTGTGTGTGTTCTGGTACTCTATATAACATTCTTGATTACGTCTTGCCTGAAGTGTGACAAAAACGTGTTATCGTACCATACCCTCGTGATTTTTCTCCTTCTTTCTCTGAGTTTTTATTGAGGTTAATGGGATCTCGTTATTTTTATTGTCGTAGGGGACGGTTCATATTTGTTTTCTAGGAGTTATCAAGTGTTTTAAATGACGAGCAGGTTTTTTTTTTTGTTCCTATAAGGTCATCAGTCTTTCTCGAGGACACCAGAACGTCCTCAATTCTTATCAGTATTAGGTCTCAGGGAAGCTCTTTAGTTTCTTGGGTGTCTTACGAATGTTCTCTTTTTTTGGGGAGGTCTAATGAATGTTTTTTTTGGGGGGTCTAATGAATGTTGTCTTTTTTTGGGGGGGAATCTAATGAATGTTCTCTTTTTTTGGGGGGGAGTCTAATGAATGTTGTCTTTTTTTGGGGGGGTCTAATGAATGTTTTTTGGGGGTCTAATGAATGTTGTCTTTTTGGGGGGGGGTCTAATGAATGTTTTTTGGGGGGGAGGTCTAATGAATGTTGTCTTATTTTTATTGTTTTTATTTACACCAAACACTTCACCTGTCTACGTCACACCTGTAAGAGAAAACAAACCACACCTGAACCTGCCCAAGCGCTTACACACACTTACATAAACACACCTGTACCTCCCCTAAACCTCTCCACCCTACACATCTTTCCACTCTTACCCTCACATACACACATATACACACACCTGACCGCCCCCACTCACACACACTCTTCCTCTCTTTCCCTCACACACACACACTAACACAAACACTTTTACCCTCTTTCACACACTCACACACTTTCCCTACCCCCCCTCACACCCCACACTTTTCCCCTCATCCCCCCCCCCCACACACACACACACTTCCCCCTTACACCTTTACTCTCTCCCTCACACACACACACCTGATCCAGAGCCCCACTTTCCGGCATCCTCGAGTCTCCAGAATTACCTTGCCAATTATCACAGTCCCGCCCCGACGCTCTTGCTATCCGTCTGCCCGCCTTGACGTCACTGATGATGCCATAAATCCCTTGCAGCGCTAGACATCAAGGCATTAACGGGCAAGGGGGAGGGGGAGGGTATGGAGGGGGCAGGAAGGAAGGAAAGAGGGTGGAATGGCATGGAGAGAAGGAGGTGGAACAGGAAAGAAGGAGAGATGGAAGAAGAATGAGAAATAAGAGTGGAATTCGATGGTAAGAAGTAGAGGGAGGGCGTGGAGGGAAGAGGAAGAAAGGGAGAGGGTGGAAGGATGAGGGTTCAGAGTAGAGTTAGGCTGGGAGAGATTAGAGGTTGTGTGAATGGAAGAGGAAGGGAGAGGGTGGAAGGAAGAGGGTTCAGAGTAGAGTAAGGCTTGGAGAGATTAGAGGTTGTGTGAATGGAAGAGGAACGGAGAAGGTGGAATGACATAAGGGTGTGGAAGGAAGCAGGAAGGAAAGAGAGGGTGGAGGAACGATGACTGAGGCTGGAATGACGTTGTGGAGGGAAGAGTAAGTAAAGGGAGAAGGTGGAATGACATAAGGGGAGGGAGGGGTGAGTGTGGAAGGAAGCAGGAGAGAAGGAAGAGGGTGGAGGAACGAGGACTGAGTGTGGAATGACATTGTGGAGGGAAGAGTAAGTAAAGGGAAAAGGTGGAATGACATGAGAGAAGGGAAGGGAGGGGCGTGTGTGGAAGGAAGCCGGAAAGGAAGGGAGAGGGTGGAAGAACGAGGATTGAGGTGGAGTGACGCTGGGAGAGGAAGTGGAGGAATCTGTGAAAGAAGATAGAAAAAAGAAGGAAAAAAAGAAGGTGGATAAAAATGACGATTGAGAGGCAGGAAAACATGAAAAAAAGGGAAAGAATGAACGAAATAAAAAAACACAACTCAAATAAAAAAAAAACAATAAAAAAACAATAATAGAATAGAATAATAGAATAGGATGAAAAAAAAGAGAAAGAATGAACGAAATAAAAAAAACACAACTCAAATAATAAAAAAATAAATAAATAAAAACAAAAAAAATAATAGAATAGAATAATAGAATAGGATGAAAAAAAAAGAGAAAGAATGCACAAAAGAAAAAACAACTCAAATAATAATAAAAATAAAAATAAACAGTGAAATAAAAAAATAATGAAAAAGAATAAAACCCAAAACAAAGCCAACACAAGAGCTAAATAAATCACCAACGTCATCATCCAACGAGGCGCCTCAAGACATTAAGACAATAATCACTCTGTCTTTGGAGGGAAACACTCACGGAGATTGTCTTTTTGTCTTCCTCCTCGGCCCTTTTTTCCTCTCTTAATCTCTCTGAGGAGGAGAATTTACTCGTGCTATTAAGCCAATTTGGGAACCGAGGAGAAGCCAGAGGAAGTCAAGCCCTGGTAAAGATGTAAAGGAAAAAAGGAGGAGAAGGAGGAGGAAGGGGAAGAGGAAGAGAGGGGGAGGGGGATGAGGAAGGCAAGTTGATGATGATGACTAAGAGGAAAAGATGAGG
This sequence comes from Eriocheir sinensis, assembly GCF_024679095.1. Taxonomy (NCBI): domain Eukaryota; kingdom Metazoa; phylum Arthropoda; class Malacostraca; order Decapoda; family Varunidae; genus Eriocheir; species Eriocheir sinensis. The sequence goes on from NC_066571.1 coordinate 5,558,804, forward strand.
AGATTGGGGAAGAGGAGGAGGACGGGGATGAGGAAGGCAGTTTAATGATGATGTCTAAAAGGGAAAGATGAGATTGGGGAAGAGGAGAAGGTAGAGGAGGAAGAAGAAGAAAGAGAGGAGGAGGTAGGGGATGAGGAAGGCAGGTTGATGATGATAATTAAAAGGGAAAAATGAGGAGATTGGGGAGGAGAAGAAGGTAGAGGAGGAAGAATAAGAAAGAGAGGAGGAGGAAGGGGATGAGGAAGGCAGGTTAATGATGATGTCTAAAAGGGAAAGATGAGATTGGGGAAGAGGAGAAAGAGGAGGAGGAGGAGGAGGAAAGAGAATAAAGAGGGAGAGTTGGAGAATAATAAGAAAGAGAACGAGGAGGAGGAGGAGAAAGAGAACCATTAGCAGGACTAGGAGGTCGGAAAGGAGGACAAGGAAAAGGAGAAAGAGGAAGACGAGGAAAACCAAATAAGAGAAAGAAGAAGAAATGAAAAGAGAAAACAGACAAATAAATAAAGAAAAAGATGAATCAGAATAAACAGAAAAAATAAGTTACAAAAAATAAAACAATACATATAGAAAAGGACATAAAGGGAACGAAACATGACTCAAACAAGAAAAAAAATACCCCCCCCCCCAAAAAAAAAAAATAGAAAACACAACAAAATAACACATCAAGGAAATAGATAACAGGTAACAAACAGGTGACGAGGACAGGTAAATCGCTTGAGGTGACCCGCGAAGGTGAACCCAAGACGCAGAAAGACGCCGAGAGATGCCCTGAATAGATGGAAGATAAGGGAGGAGGAGGAGGAGGAGGAGGAGGAGGAGGAGGAGGAAGGGGAACGGGAGAGGAGTGTAAATTGTGTGTGTCCTGGTTTCTTTATAATTCTCTCTCTCTCTCTCTCTCTCTCTCTCTCTCTCTCTCTCTCTCTCTCTCTCTCTCTCTCTCTCTCTCGCTGTTTATATATAACTTATGATTGAGAGAGAGAGAGTCACAGGTAAGCATTTAAAGAGAAAACGAAAGTAGGAGCGTAAGACGGTGAAAGAGAGAGAAAAAGTGAACTCTAAATTTTGTCCTCGCCGCGCTGGACTATATGGATCTACACCCTGTCAAGTCTGCTACTGTTTATGACCCTTTCCCCTTCTTCTATCTCCCTTCTCTTACCTCCTCTACCTCCTCCTCCCCCTGTGCTTAACTTTCCTCTTCCTGTTTCATTCTTTTCATTCCTAATTCTCGTGTTTTGTTGATGTTTTGTTTCTTGCATTTCTTCCTCTTCCTCGTCCTCATATTTATTCTGTTTTCTCCTTCTCCTTTACCTTCTTTACGTCTTTCCTATTTCCACTTTTATTACTGTTTCTACTTTTATTGTTCCTCTTTTCCCGTCCTCCTTATCCTCCTTCTTCTCCCTATTCCTCTTCCTCTTATTTATTCTGTTTTCTCCTTCTCCTTTACCTTCTTCGTGTCATTCCTATTTCCACTTTTATTACTGTTTCTACTTTTATTGCTCCTCTTTCCCCGTCCTCCTTATCCTCCTCCTTATCCCTATTCCTCTTCCTCTTCCTCTTATTTATTCTGTTTACTCCTTCTTCTTTATCTTCCTCACGTCATTCCTATTTCCACTTTTATTACTGTTTCTACTTCTATTGTTCCTCTTTCCCGTCCTCCTTATCCTCCTCCTTTTCCCCATCCTCTTCCTTTTCTTCTTCTCTTCCTTTTTCTTCTTATTACTCCTGTTCTTCCTAGTCCCTGCGATCCTAATGCTTTCCCTCACCTTCTTCTCCTCCTCCACCTCCTCCTTCTCCTCCTCCTCCTCCTGGTGCCGCTGCCTCAATATTGGGTCCTATTCGCCTTCCTCCTGGTCCGGGTCTCGAGTTATGGGCGAAGGTGCTGCGTCGACGCCATTTGTTGTACTTCTGTTTATTGTTCTTCTTGGGGGGAGAAAGGTTTGGGACTGTCAGAGATAGGGGGTGAGTTGGTTAGTCCTAGTTTCGGGACGGTTAGGGACTGTGGCTTAGGGGAGTCTTAGTTTTCGGATTAAGTTAGGTTAGTTTTAGCTTTAAGATGAGGCTCAGTTCGGTTTTGCTTGGAATTATGTTACGTCAGTCTCAGCATTGGGAATAGGTTAGGTTGGGTTAGCATTAACTTTTGGATTGGGTTGGGCTGGGTTAGTTTTAAATTTAGATTAGGTTAGGTTAGGTTGGGTTAGCATTAGCTTTTGGATTGGCTTAGGCTGGGTTAGTTTTAGAGTTAGATTAGGTTAGGATAGGTTGGGTTAGTATTAGCTTTTGGATTGGGTTAGGCTGGGTTATTTTTAGCTTTTGGATTGGGTTAGGCTGGGTTAGTTTTAGAGTTAGATTAGGTTAGGTTAGGTTGGGTTAGTATTAGCTTTTGGATTGGGTTAGGCTGGGTTATTTTTAGCTTTTGGATTGGGTTAGGCTGGGTTAGTTTGAGATTTAGATTAGGTTAGGTTAGGTAAGGTTGGGTTAGTATTAGCTTTTATATTAGGTTAGGGTGGTTTATTTTTAACTTTTGGATTGGGTGAGGTTGAGTTTGTTTTGATTCGGGGAAGATCAGAGATTGGGAGTGAGTTGGTTTGGAACGATTAAAGATTTTGGCTTTTTTGAGTCTTAATTTTGGAACGGTTAAGGATTGTGTTTTTTTTGAGTCTTAATTTTGGAACGGTTAAGGATTGTGGCTTTTTTGAGTCTTAATTTTGGAACGGTTAAGGATTTTGGCTTTTTTGAGTCTTAATTTTGGAAAGGTTAAGGATTTTGGCTTTTTTGAGTCTTAATTTTGGAACGGTTAAGGATTTTGGCTTTGATGAGTCTTAATTTCGGAACGGTTAAGGATTGTGGCTTTTTTGAGTCTTAATTTTGGAACGGTTAAGGATTGTGGCTTTTTTGAGTCTTAATTTTGGAACGGTTAAGGATTGTGGCTTTTTTGAGTCTTAATTTTGGAACGGTTAAGGATTGTGGCTTTTTTGAGTCTTAATTTTGGAACGGTTAAGGATTGTGGCTTTTTTGAGTCTTAATTTTGGAACGGTTAAGGATTGTGGCTTTTTTGAGTCTTAATTTTGGAACGGTTAAGGATTATGGCTTTGGTGAGTCTTAATTTTGGAACGGTTAAGGATTGTGGCTTTTTTGAGTCTTAATTTTGGAACGGTTAAGGATTGTGGCTTTGATGAGTCTTAATTTTGGAACGGTTAAGGATTGTGGCTTTGGTGAGTCCTAATTTGGGAACGGTTAAGGATTGTGGCCTCGGTGCGTCTTAATTTCGGAACGGTTAGGGATTGTCTTGGGAACTAGTCTTAGCTTTGGGACTGTTTTGGATTGTCTTAAGCGGTTTCATTAAATTTTTGGAGGTTTAGTGATTGTCTTTGAGGTTAGGCTTTCTTTTTTAAGGGTTAGGGATTGGGGTCCGTCAGTTTTAGTATTGAGACGTTTAGAAATTGGGGTATCGTTTAGTTTTGGGGCTGTAAGGGATTGTCTGGACATTAGATTTAGCTCTTGGGGGCCTCAGAGATTGGCGGATTGGTTAGTCTTATTTTTGGGAGGATTAGATATCATTTGGGATTTAGAATAATAACTTCAGGATGGTTTCAATTGTTTTTGGGGCTGGTTTTGGGAGGGTCAGGGATTGTCTTGAAGGGGAATCACTGTCTTCTCTCTCTCTCTCTCTCTCTCTCTCTCTCTCTCTCTCTCTCTCTCTCTCTCTCTCTCTCTCTCTCTCTCTCTCTCTCTCTCTCTCTCTCTCTCTCTCTCTCTCTCTCTCTCTCTCTCTCTCTCTCTCTCTCTCTCTCTCTCTCTCTCTCTCTCTCTCTCTCTCTCTCTCTCTCTCTCTCTCTCTCTCTCTCTCTCTCTCCATTAATGACAGTGAAGAAGAGATGTGGAAGATACTGCCTTATTAACAGTGTGTGTGTGTGTGTGTGTGTGTGTGTGTGTGTGTGTGTGTGTGTGTGTGTGTGTGTGTGCAGGTGCATTCACAATGACACACACACACACGTACATGTACATAAACTTACTTATTACACCAGCAAGAGAGAGAGAGAGAGAGAGAGAGAGAGAGAGAGAGAGTTAATCAAGTAAACCATTATTCACGTCCACTTTTTTCTCTTATTTCTTTGTTTTTTTATACTTTTCCTTTTTTTCCTCCTGTCCTTTTGGTCCTCTTAAACATCCTCGTCATCTTCTTCCTCTTTCCTGCATTCTTTTCCTTTTTTCAGTTATATTTTTCCTCACTTACTCCATTCTCTCCTTCCCTCTTCATTCTCTCCCTGCCTCTCACACTCTCTCCCCTTTCCCTCTTCCCCCCCACCCTCTCTCTCTCTCTCTTTCCCTGTGAACAATGGTCTGTGTAACCCTTCTTTCTCTCCCTCTTGTTCCTTCCTCTCTCCTTTTTCTCCTACATTTTTACTCTCTTTGCTTTCTGTTCTCCCTCCTCTCGCTTGCTTCATATTTGCGTTTCTGTATCATTTTGTATTTTAGGTGTCTAGTTATAGTTACTACTGCTATTACTACTACTACTACTACTACAACTACAATCACCTCCACCAATACTACTACTACTACTACTACTACTACTACTGCAATCACCACCACTACTACGACTTTCATCATTGTTCTAATTACTATTATTATCTTCTCCGTCTTGCGCGCACCGCCAAGGACAGTGAATGAAACCGAGTCCCGGGCATGGCGTGAGGGAGGACTCTGCCAAATTTACATCCCGGGAATGCAGACGCGCAGGGGAATGAGTGCATAATCAGGCCGCCTCTTGTGCCCACCCTTGAGAAGTTTAGCGGTGATGAAATTCTCTCTCTCTCTCTCTCTCTCTCTCTCTCTCTCTCTCTCTCTCTCTCTCTCTCTCTCTCTCTCTCTCTCTCTCTCTCTCTCTCTCGTGATCGTTGCCTATTTATTGTCTTTTGGGAGGTTTGTTTTGTTTTCTTGTGAGTAAAGTAAGAAAAAAGACAAGTAAAAGGTGAGAAAATTGTTTGGAAGTATGTGGAAAGTAAATCAATAAAGAAAACTATGCGCTTGGAGAAACAAATTGAAAAGCACAAGAGTGATGGAAAATAAATAAATATAAAGTCTGCGAAAATAAGAAAGAACTACAAACTGATATGAGGAAATAACAAAAAACATAGCCAAGAATAGATGAAGGCAAAAGGGAAAAGGAAAGCAAATAAAGGAGGTCAAGAAAAGAGCGAAGAGTGAGAGGAGTAAAAGATTAAAATAGCCGTCAGGTGATCCGTTTTTTAGGGCAGGTGAGCTAATTGGCGCTTTGAAGGTGTCCCATATTCTCGAAACTTTTGTAGGGAAGCTTAAACTCAATTTGTGTGTGTGTGTGTGTGTGTGTGTGTGTGTGTGTGTGTGTGTGTGTGTGTGTGTGTGTGTGTGTGTGTGTGTGTGTGTGTGTGTGTGTGTGTGTGTGTGTGTGTTATTTCGAAATCTTACTCATGAAGAAAAAGAGAGACACAGAGAGAGAGAGTCCTAAAAAAATGATGTACCACTGAATTATTGTGAAGAAAAAAGTCAGAATGAAAATCAGAATAGAAAGAAAGCAAAAGGAGAAAAAAATGGGAAACTGAATAAAAAGAATAAAAAATGACATACAAAGAAAATACAAATAATGGAAAAGAAGGAGGCAAAAAAATATGGCACGAGGCATAAACATGAAAGGGAAAACAAGGAAGAGGAAGCAAAATGTAGAATAAAAATGGAATAAGATAAAAAATAACTTCTTTTCATATCTTTTTCTCCTCCTCGTGCATAATTCAACCACATAATTTTTCTTGCTTCTTTACTTCTCTTCGTTTTTCCTTTCTTCCTTCCTCCATTCCTTCCTTTCCTCTTTACTTTCTTCCTCCTTTCTTTCCTTCCTTATTTTTTCTGCTTGTATTTGTCTTTCATTCATTCCTTGCCACCCTCCCTTCGTTCTTCCTTCCGTCCTTCCTTCCTTCCTTCCTTCCCTCCTTCTTTCTACCTTCCTCCATTCCTTCCTTCCCTCCTTTTCTTCCTTCCACCTTTCTTTCGTTATTATTTTCTACTTGTATTTTTTCTTTCCTTCATTACTTGCCACCCTCCCTCCCTTCGTTCCTCCTTCCTTCCTTCCTTCCTTCCTTCTTTCCTTATTTATCTCTTTCCTTCCTTCCTCCTTTTTCCCTTTCCTTCCTTACCCTCTCTGCTTTTATTTTCTTTCCTTTCTTCCTTTCTTAATTTTTCTCCTTAGTTTCTTCGTTCCTTCCTTCTTTCCCTCCTTCCTTCCTTCCTTTCTTCCTACCTTTCTTTGCTTAGTTTTCTCTTTCCTTCCTTCCTCTAATTCCTTCTCCGCCTGATTTCCTCTTTCCACTCTTCGCAAAAGAGAGTAAAATGAAATAAATGAGGGAAATAAAGAAAAAAAGGAAGGAGAAACAAGTGGGAAAAATAAATTAACAAATATGAGGAATAAAGAAAAAGATAAATATAGAAGAAGGAGAAAAATACCAGACAGTCTCATCTCACTCCTAGGAAATCTGTCTCGTTCTATCGTAGGGAGGGAGGGAGGGAAGGAGGAAGAAAAGGAGGAAGGGAGGGAGAAGAGGATGAAGGTGATCTCTCAGGTGTGAAGATGATGCCTCCGCTGGTGCAAAGAAGTGAGAGAAAAGTGGACATTGACATTGAGAGAGAGAGAGAGAGAGAGAGAGAGAGAGAGAAACTAGAAAAGAGATTAAAAAATAAAAACGAAATAAACAAAACTAAATAATAAATAGAAGAGGTAAGGATGAGAGAAATAGATAGATAAATATATGTGGAGAGAGAGATTTTACTAATGTTTTTCTATTTTTTTATATGTACAGTCGCATCCCTAGCTCTTATACTTCTTTTTCTTTTTTTTTCCATTTTCTGTTTTTCTTTCTTTTCCGCCTCACGTTTTACTTTTTTTTTGTTATGCTTTTCCTTTCATTCGCATCCACCTCACAGATTTCCTATCTTTTCTTTTCCCTTTCCATCAGCAACCTTTTCCTTTTTCTCCTCCCTCTTTCCTCCCATTTCTTTCCTTTTTCATTATTTCTTCACGTCCTTATTTTTCTTTTTACTTTTCCTCAATTTTCCATGTTTCTTTTTTTCTGTCCATGTGTTCTTTTATTCCCCTACATTATCTTTGTTTTCGCAACTTTTCTTTAACTATCTTCCTTATTTCCCTTTCGTCTCTCTCTCTCTCTCTCTCTCTCTCTCTCTCTCTCTCTCTCTCTCTCTCTCTCTCTCTCTCTCTCTCTCTCTCTCTCTCTCTCTCTCTCTCTCTCTCTTTCCATATTTTCCTTGATTCATATTTCTCTTGCCTTTATTTTCCTACTTTTTTTATATTTTCCTAACCCTTTCCTTTACTTTACCTACTTTCCTTTCTTCACTTCCATCCATATTTACCTTGTCATCTTACTCCCCATTTCTTAATTTCCATTCCAGTTCCCTCCCTTCCTCTTTTTTTTCTTGTATTCTTTTCCTTCTTTCTTTATTCATTTCCCTTCTATTTCCATATTATCCTCAAACACTTTCCTTTACTAACCCTACTTTATTTGCATCTTTCCTTCACACTCTCCTCTTTTTCCCGTTTTCCTCTCGTCCCAAATTCACGCTCTGGGCCTCCGAACAAAACGCGTGTAAACAAGACCGGAACAGAACAGAGACGGGATCTGCTGTCGCGTCCAATCTTGAGAGTGGAGCTTCGTCTTCGCTTCCCCAAATTTATAACCCGCTTCCTTTAGGCGTTACAGAGTCAGAGTTAATGCAGAAACCTCCTCCTCCTCTTCCTTTTCTTCCTCCTCCTCCTCCTCCTCCTCCTCCTCCTCCTCCTCTTCCACTTGCTCCTCTTTTATCTTCTTATTCGTACATCTATTTTGATTCTCTTTATTCCTCCTCCTTCTTCTTTTGTTCTTTCATTCTTTCATTCTACTTTATCTTTTTCTCTTTCTTTTCCTTCTTCTTCCTTTTCTTCTTCTTAGTTTTCTTCTTTTTCTTCTTCTTCGCCTTCTCCTTCTTCGTTTTCTTCTTCTTCTTCTTCTTCTTCTTCTTCTTCTTCTTCTTCTTCTTAGTTTTCTTTTTCTTCTTTTTGTTTTTCTTCTTCTTCTTCTTCTTCTTCTTCTTCTTCTTCTTCTTTTTCTTCTCCTTCTTCTTCTTCTTCTTCTTCTTCTTCTTCTTCTTCTTTCCTTCTTTTTAAAGCTATCATTTTTATTACTGTTATTAATATTTTAATTATTTTTTATTGTTATTTTTTTAATCATATTCATCCCCTTTGTTTGTTTTTCTTCCTCTTCTCATTTATTCTATTTCTTATCCTTGAATTTCCCTCACTTTATCTCTGTTTCCTTCTTGTTCTTTTATTCTCCTCCTCCTCCTCCTTTATTTTTTCCTCATCTTCCTCCCCCCAAGGATCTTATCTGCGCAGTATCCTACTCTCTCTCTCTCTCTCTCTCTCTCTCTCTCTCTCTCTCTCTCTCTCTCTCTCTCTCTCTCTCACACTCTCTCACTCTCTCTCCCCCCCCCCCCCCTTCAAGTGAATTATTGTGAAGGGAAGGAAGTGCCCCTTTTTTTATTTAAAGGAAGTGTGTGTGTGTGTGTGTGTGTGTGTGTGTGTGTGTGTGTGTGTGTGTGTGTGTGTGTGTGTTTGAGTTTTGGCTAGCTACTTGGCGACGGTCTGATATTTGAAGTAGTTGTCGTAATAGTAGTAGTAGTAGTAGTAGTAGTAGCAAAAGTAGAAGTAGAAGTAGTAGTAGTTGATTTCAGTAGTAGCAGTGGAAGTGATTGGAGTGCCTATACGGAAAAAGGAAAAGGGCTCGATGTAGTAGTAATAGTAGCAGTAGTAGTAGTAGTAGTAGTAGTAGTAGTAGTAGCAGTGTAGGGCCTCATTATGAACATACGCGCGTGAAAATTCCTTCTCCTCCTTCCTCGCACATCGCTTGGCGGCAAAAATTTTCCCTTCCAAGTTCAGCATGAAAATTGTCGGTCCAGGAATGTCAGAGTCACCGTTTTTCCTCCTTTTTTATGTAGTTGGGTTGGGCTGGGGAAGAGGAAGAAGAAGAAGAAGGAGTGGGACGAGAGGAAGGAGGAGGACGAGAGGAAGGCGGAGGACGAGGACGACTTGATGATGTATTTTGTTTTATTTTCCTCTCCGGCGAGACTCAGAAGAAGATGAAGGAGTTTTTATCATTACTTATTCATCAGTCTCTCCATTCCTCGTTCCTTGCTCCGTTTTTTCGTGTCTGTGTATGTCTCAAGACTTATTTCTGTCTGTCTGTCTCGTTTACTTTTCTCGTCTTGGCTTTTCGCTTCTCACAAAACACAAGACATCTTAAAACTTTACCAAAACGTTTACTAATTCGGATATACATGAGAAATATTGGTTTATTACTTCACAACAGCACAAATACTTTTCTTTTTTATTAATTCATGAAAACTGACATCTTTTGACTTTTCCAAAAAACATATTCATTAACGTATTTTCGTCCAAAAACCTACTCTAACCTAATTCAATCAGATTACTATACATCTACGAACTCTTATGTTAAAATCGCACCAACGTCCTAATGGAAGAGTTCAATGGTATCTCAACTCTTTCATCCCTATTGTTGTTATTGGAACTATCTTATATTAATTTAAGTTTACTACTATCTTTACTCTTTCATCACTTTCAATAGTACTATAGTCATTTTATTGTAATGCAAGAGTTGGCCAGCATCTTCATTCTCTCTTCCCTTTCCCCGGCAAACTCTGGAGCTGCCAATTTTCCTTTGTACTTCCTCCTTCCTCAGAATAAACTCTTTCAAGACAAGATAATCGACACCTCCGAGGCCAATATTGCTTGTCTTTCGGCGTCTCTGCTATTTTCTTTTAATCCTCTTTGTAGTGAAAAAGGATACACACACACACACACACACACACACACACACACACACACACACACACACACAAACACAGCCACAAGAGAAAAGGAAATATTGAAGAGGTCCAGAGAGACACCAGCACAGGATCATAGGAAGAGGAAGGAAGAGGGGACGAGGAGGAGGAAGAAGGAGGCGGAAAGGGAGCTAGAATAACAAATAAGGAAGCAGGAAATGGGCGAAGCAAAAATATGAACAGGGTCGGTGTGGAGGGCCCGAGGGACGTGACACAGGAAAGAAGTGAACTCAGGGAAGGAAAGGCAGACAGGAAGAAAAATAGTCACATGTGCCACAGAGAGAGAGAGAGAGAGAGAGAGAGAGAGAGAGCACAATGGAAACTGGGAGGGTGAAAAAAAAGTATTGAGTTTCCGTGTATACATAAAAAAAAGAACAAGATTGGTCCGTAGCAATAGATTGTTGGCTGCCGATATTTTCCACTCGCGTAAGTTTAGCAATAACAAGAATCTTTACAATAAACATGCTTTTCCAATGTTCTATTATTTTTTTGCTGTTTACCTTAAAAATATCGATTTCTATTCTCATTATTATTAGCAATTAGTAGAAATAGTAGTATTGATAGTAGTAATTATCCTCCGCTTATCCTCCTCCGATATGCGGGCGTGCGACGACGACGAGGCATTGTTCCGCAGGGGAGGCTGTACATATACTTTTCTGAAGGTGGTTATAGGCCTTACAGCGTACTTGCCATGGGGGAAGGGGATGTAGAGGGTGAGGGGGGAGGCGGCATAAGTTCGATGCTTCAGATTCATGTTTTGCTATGAAGTTCCATTTTCTCTAGGTGTCAAATTAAAGGTGTTTGTTGTTGTAACATGTGTAGTATTGACGCTGCTTTTCTGCGGCAATGTCGTTACGATTGTAATTTGTCCGACTATTTTGCGCTTTGTCTAACGTACTGCTATACTGATGTACTATTTTATGCATTTGATTCGAACAATTTCCGATTGTTTCAGAACTTTGAACTTTGTCATAAACCACCGATTAGCTGTCTGGTTATAAAGCAAAATACTGTGAGTAGCTGTGGTAGTAGTCGTAGTCGTAACAATAGTAGATGTAGTAGTAGTAGTAGTAGTAGAAGTAGTAGTAATAGTAGTAGTAGTAGTAGGGTCGGGAGTGATTTGAGTAGGGAAGGACAGGGGGATCTGGACGTAATAGATGATAGGTGATTTAGTGCTAGGTAGTATTAGTGATATGGTTGGATGCCACAGTCATTAGTGAACAGAGTTGGGGCTAATGACCTCCAAGCTATGGAGCCCTCCATGATTATGTGTCGGGAAAATAAACATGGGTGGAGGTATAATTTATGTAGTATTAGTAGTAGTAAAAAAAAAGAAGTATTAGCAGTACTAGTAGTAGTAGTAGTAGTAGTAGTAGTAGTAGTAGTAGTAGTAGTAGTAGTAGTAATATCCATTTTGACAGATTGGAATGAACAGTTTTTAGCGTTGATGGGCTCTATGAAGTTTTCTTTTCCTTTTCTCCACTTTTTTGTTAGTTGTTTTTATGAAGAAGGAGAATAATGAGAGTTGGGAACATGTCTCATTGTAACATTCTCGGAAAAAAAGTTATTCTGCTAATTATTTTTCTCTCTCTCTCTCTCTCTCTCTCTCTCTCTCTCTCTCTCTCTCTCTCTCTCTCTCTCTCCGTTGTCCATATACAGATACAGTTTCAGAATATTTTTTTCCCGAGAGAGAGAGAGAGAGAGTTAATGAGAAAAAAGACAAACCAAGGTGAAAAGAATAACAAAAAAGTGTGAGAACATCGGTGGTGGTGGTGAACTTTACTGAGAGAGAGAGAGAGAGAGAGAGAGAGAGAGAGGATGCGGCAGTGAACTATATTGATAGGGAGAATGGGACAGGAAAGGGAAAGGAATTTGCGGCACAGATGGAAGGGGAGGAAAAGGGGGAAAAAAAAAGGATGAGTGGAAAAGACAAAAGTAAGGTAATGAAAGTATGGAAGTGAAAATGAGAAAAAAAGGAAAGATAAAAAAAGAGGAAAGGAATGGGAGGTAAGGAAGGGATTTAAAGGAAAGATAAGGAAAGAAACAGAAAGGGCAGGAAATGAAGGAGGAACGATAGAAAAAGTGAGAAAATGGAGATAGAATAAGGAGAGGCCAAAAAAGGAGGTGGAAACAAAGGAAACAGATAAAAAGGAGAATAAAATGGAAGGAAATGTAAGGAAAGATTAGAAAGGGAAGGAAATGAAGGAGGAACGATAGAAAGAGAAAATGAAGATAGAATAAAAAGTGTCCAAAAAATGAGGCAGAAACAAAGGAAACAGACAAAAAGGAGAATAAATTGGAAGGAAAAGTAGTGAAAGAATAGAAAAGAGAAGGAAATGAAGGGAGAACGATAGGAAAAGTGAGAAAACAAAGATAAAAATAGGAGAGACCAAAAAAGGAGGTGGAAACAAAGGAAACTGATAAAAAGGAGAATAAATTGGAAGAAAAAGTAGTGAAAGAATAGGAAAGGAGAGGAAATGGAGGAAGAACGAGAGGAAAAAGAAAATGAAGATAGAAATGGGAGAGACCAAAAAAGGAGGTGGAAACAAAGGAAACAGATAAAAAGGAGAATAAATTGGAAGAAAAAGTAGTGAAAAAATAGGAAAGGAGGAGAAAAAGGAGACAAATGATCACATATTAGAAAGAAAAATGAAAACAGAAAAATTAGATGAATTTTGGGGGAACGAAAAGAGAAGAGAAATAAGTTAAAACCACCTCAGGCAAGTAGAAGAGAATAGAAAAAATAAATTAAAGGATGAGGGAAAAGAAAGGGAGAACAGAGAAGGAAAATGGGACAATAAAGGGAAAGTTAAAGAAAAGTATGGAAGGGAAATAAAGGAAAATATAGGGAAAGGTAAGGGAGGGAAATAAAAGGAGAAAATAAAAGGAAAGATAAGAACAAAGAATGGGAGGCAAATAAAAGAATAAAACAAAGGGATAAATAAGGACAAGAAAGGGAGGAAAATAAGGAAAAAATAAGGGAAAGGAAAGGGAGGCATATATGAGAAGAAATAAAGGAAAAGACATGGAAACGAAAGGTAGGAAAATATGAAAAAATAAAGGGAAAAACAAGGAAAAGAAAGATAGCCAAATAAGAGAAAAATAAAGGAAAAGACAAGGAAAAGAAAGATAGCCAAATAAGAGAAAAAATAAAGGAAAAGACAAGGAAAAGAAAGATAGCCAAATAAGAGAAAAAAATAAAGGAAAAGAAAGGTAGGCAAACAAGAGAAAAAAATAAAGAAAAGATGAGGGAAAAGAGAGGGAACAGCACCCCCGGGAAGCTCAGGCAAGTAGGAGAGAAAAAAATAAAGGGAAAAGTAAGGGAAAGTAAGGGAGGCAAGAGTAGGATAATAGAAAAACAAAGGGAAAGGGAAAAGAAAGGAACAACACCACCCCGGCTGTCCCTCCCCGGGTGCCACTATCAGCGACACACCTGCCAGCCGCTGACACTCAGGTGCGACGCTGTTACCTGTGCTGACGTCATGACCTTGCCAGGAAGACCTTTTTTTTTGTCTTTATTCATGCATTTATTCACGTTCGCGGTGTTTTGTGAGTGTGTGTGTGTGTGTGTGTGTGTGTGTGTGTGTGTGTGTGTGTGTGTGTGTGTGTGTTTCTCTGTCTGTTTGCTTTTGTGTTTGTGTCTGTCTGTGTGCCCGTCTGGCTGTCGTCGTTCCATCTGTCTGTTTGTTTGCCTGTCTATCTGTCTAGTTGTCTGTCTATGTCTGTTTAGTTTCTTTCTTTTTTCTTCCCTTCCCCTCCTTTCCCTTCCCTTCCCATCCTTCCTTTTCCTTCCCTTCATTTTCCTTCCCTTCCCTTCCTTTCCGTTCCCTTCCCTTCTCTTCCCTTCCCTTCCTTCCCATTCCTTCCCTTCCCTTCCCTTCCCTTCCCTTCCCTTCCCTTTCATTCCCTGCCTCTTCCCCTATTCCCACCCTACCTCCTCACTCCCTACTTCCCCTCCTACTGTCTCTGTCGCCAACATTCTTTCCGAAACCAATTTCAAAAAACTCCAAAATAAAAGAAAATAAATTACCGCAACTTTTCTCGGTCAACACACGACACGTTTCTTCTTTCCACCAATGAATAACACAAGAAATTCATCACCAGCTTCTTCTCTCCGCCCGTGAATAAGTGAAGAAGCTAGAGTAGGCCGGGCTGTAGGAGCGACTCTGGGTGCCCTAAATAAGTGAGAAACAGGTATTAGAACTCTTGGGGAGGAAGCCGCGGGGAGTTTTAGCGGTAAGAAGATGTGGTAGTAAAATGTTTAGGGGAGGAGCAGGTAGGTGGCGTTAGTGGGTGTGTTTTAGTGGGTCAGAAGTCACCGCCGCCTTGAGAGAGAGAGAGAGATGTTGCGTAATGAGGTTTTGTGTGTGTTTGTATATGGTTTGTTTGTGTTTGGATTTTTTTTACGTTTCGGTCTATGGCGCTGGTAGGCTTTCATGATGGGGTCTGATGGTGCTGGTCCCAGTCCGTTATGTGTAGGCAAGTGTTTATAATAGCGCCATCTTGCTTGACTCATGCTGCTCCCCGGAGCTCAGCTTTGAGCCTCTCTTTTTAGAGAAAGACTTTAGATTCCCCCCCATTACCACCTGCCATCCTCGTCCATGTAGCTATCCAGTCGACTCTTAAAACAAGCTATCGTCCTGCATTAACTATGTGATTGCTGAGTCTATTCCATTCCCCACCACCCTATTACTAAACCAGTGCCTGCTTATTTCCCTCCTAAATTTATACTTTTCTAATTTAAATCCATTACTGCGTGTTCTATCCTGCTGGCTAATTCTCAGTACTTTAATTATATCGCCTTTGTTGTAACCCCTGACCCATTTGAATACTTCTATCAGATCTCCCCGCACTCTTCGTCTTTCTAGGGAATGTAAGTTGAGATGTTTCAGCCTATCTTGATATGGGAGGTTCCTCAGCCCCTGAATCATCTTGGTCATCCTCCTCTGAACTGATTCTAGTGTGGACACCAAAACTGGACAGCACAATATAAGTGTGGCCTAACTAACGCTAAATAGAGTCTGAGGATGACCTTTGCACTCCTGATGGTTATCGTCCTGTTAATAAAGCCTAATACCCTGTTAGCCCTATTCCTCGCACTAATACATTGCTTCCTTAGTTATAGGTCAGAGTTCAGTAACACTCCCAAATCCCTTTCACACTCTGCTCTGCCTATCGCTGTGGAGTCTAAACTATACCCGTGTAATGGGTTGCGTGTTCCTACACTTAATACGCTACACTTGGTGATGTTAAAATTCATCTGCCACTTCTCTGACCAAGCTGACAGTTTGTTGAGATCCTCCTGCAGTGCTCTAGCGTCCTCCTCCCTGTCTCCACTCCCCTCCTTTTCCTCTTCCTCCCTCCCACTCCTCTATCACATCCTCGCTCACTCCTGCCCCCCCCTCTCTCCCCCCCCCCCTCTCTCTCTCTCTCTCTCTCTCTCTCTCTCTCTCTCTCTCTCTCTCTCTCTCTCTCTCTCTCTCTCTCTCTCTCTCTCTCTCTCTCTCTCTCTCTCTCTCTCTCTCTCTCTCTCTCTCTCTCTCTCTCTCTCTTTATCATTTTCCTACTTTTCTTTTCCTGTTTATTAGTATTTCCTTCCTTCCTTCATTTTTTCCTCCCGTTTATTACTTTTCCTACATTTTTTTTCCTTTTGTGGTCATTATATTTTCCTTCCTTCTTTCTTTCGTCGTATTTATTACTTATTTCCTTTCTCTCTTCTTTCTTTCGTGTATTATTTTTTCTTCCTGCTTCCCTTTCGTTTATTATTTTTCCTCCATATTCCCTTTCGTTCTTATCCTTTTTCCTCCATTTCCTTCCCTTTCCTTTTGTGGTTATTATATTTTTCTTCCTTATTCCCTTTCGTTAATTATTTTCCCTCCCTTTTCCCTTCCGTTCTCATCCTTCTTCCTCCATTTCCTTCCTCTTTCCTTTCGTGGTTATTATATTTTTTTTCCTTATTCTCTTTCGTCAATTATTTTCCCTCCCTTTTCCCTTTCGTTCTTATCCTTCTTCCTCCATTTCCTTCCCCTTTCCTTTCGTGGTTATTATATATTTTTTCCATATTCCCTTTCGTCAATTATTTTCCCTCCCTTTTCCCTTTCGTTCTCATCCTTCTTCCTTCATTTCCTTCGCTTTCCTTTCGTGGTTGTTAATTTATCCTTTCCTTTTTCCTTTGTTTCGTTCTGTTCTCTCAAGTTTCAGCTCCCAAAGTTTACTAGCGATGATTATAACGAAACTACAATGACGTTTAAGAACACTAGACTAAAGTACTAGAGGGTGCCCTAGGCCTATATTAATTAAACTAGACCTAGAGTAAGATTATGATAGCAAAACAGTGCAAATATTTTCTCTTTTTCCTCCAACTCTCCATTATTTCTCTAATTTTCCTTGCATCGAATTTTCATGCTCTCGAAATCAGCACATTTTTCAAGTTCTCAATGTTACGCAATGTCATTATTTTCTTCTTACTCCATTTTTTGGTTTGCCACGTTGCTGATTTTTATTTCCATTTCTTCCTTCGAGTCCGCTCCATTTTGTGTGTGTGTGTGTGTGTGTGCGTGTGTGTGTGTGTGTGTGTGTGTGTGTGTGTGTGTGTGTGGGTGGGTGTGTGCGTGTGCGTGTGCAGTTACCTAGCTTGTTGTTTAGATATATATTCATTCGTTTTTCTAACATTTAACAATTCTTTATTTCCTTTTGTTGTCTCCTTTTAAGCTTCTTTGTCTGATTTTTCTTCATTTTTTCCATCTGTATTTATTCATAGATTTCTTAATTTACATATATCTTTCTGAAACCCAATTCCTCTTGTTTTCTTTCTATTTGTCATCATTTATTTTCACATATATATTTTTTTACATATTTAATTCTGCAATCCTTCTTTTCAATTTTTCTTTCTTTTCGTCGTTATTCATTTACATACTGATTTCTGTAATCCTCTATTTTATATTTGTCTTTCTTTTCTATTTCATTCCTTCATATATTTTTTTCTTAACATATTTATTTTTCTAATCCTATTTCATGCTTTTCTTTTATTTATTTCTAATTTATTCACCTATATATTTCTGTTATCTTTCCTTTTCTATTTGTCTTTTTCTTCTTCTTCATTTCTTCAAACGTTTATTTCTTTACACATCCCTTTCTGCAATCCTTTATATTTTGCTTCCCCGTGACGGTCTGCAGCGGCCACGTTCACAGTTTCCCTCCCCGAACCCTCGACCATTCACCTCTCCTCGTTGTCACCTGACGCCGCGCCCTCTCTGGAGTCCCCCCGATGAGGGAGGCCCGCGCCCGTTTTCTATGATGTTTTCCTTTTTCATTTCTGGATTTTTTCACTCTTTTTTTTTTTTTAGTTTTTTGTCCCGTTCTTTCCTGTTCACTGACCGCGTCCGTGTGTATGAAGGTAGAACGGCAGGAATTTTATTCTCTCTCTCTCTCTCTCTCTCTCTCTCTCTCTCTCTCTCTCTCTCTCTCTCTCTCTCTCTATCTATCTATCTATCTATCTATATCTATCTATCTCTCTATCTATCTATCTGTCTATCTATCTATCATCGTCGCAATATGATACAAAACAAATGAAAAAAACAGTACTATATGAACCACAATTAAAGAGGAGTGTGGTTTCTCTTCATGATATTTTTTCCCCTCTTTTTCATTATATTTTTTTTCTTTTTTCCTACTCGAGACTGTGATGGATCTTGCTGTTTCCTTTCCTCCTCCTCCTCCTCTTCCTCCTCCTCCTCCTCCTCCTCCTCCTCCTCCTCCTCCTCCTCGGCGCTTCACAGACAAACTCATTCCACATTTTTTGCATTTTTCATTTAAGTATTCATCTTCGCTTTTTTTTTGGGGGGGGGGGAGTTTTCTCTCTCTCTCTCTCTCTCTCTCTCTCTCTCTCTCTCTCTCTCTCTCTCTCTCTCTCTCTCTCTCTCTCACACACACAGTTTTTTTTTTTTTTTTTTTTTTGGTCTACTCAAGTTGTTTTCGCTACTCCGGCTGATTGACTGTTCTGTTTTGGTTCAATGGTTGTTTGTATCTTTGCTTGTTTATCTGAATGTTTACTTGTTTTGGTGCGTTTCTGCTTGCTTATTTGTTTGTGTATATGAGCCATCTGTCTGTCTACATTGTTATGTGTCTGTGTATCTATTTGTATGTTTACCTGTCTTTTTCTGTGCATGTATATTTCAGTCTGTCTTTTCCTTCCCTTGTCTCTCTCTTTCTTTATGTACGCTTACTCTACCCTTTCTTTTCTATTTATCTTATTCCCGCCCCTTCGTCTATATTTCTCCCTTTCACTACTATCCTCTCTCCCTCCCTCACTCTCTATGTCTCTATGTCTCCTTCCTCTTCTATCTATCCTATCTCCACCCTTTCTTGTTTTTCTCTCCCTTACAGTTCTACCCTTTCTCCCTCTGGCCCTCACTCTCTATGTATCTATGTCTCCTTCGTCTTGTAGTTATCCTATTTCTCATTCTCTCCTACTTCTCTCCTACTTCTTAAGATATCCTACTTGTCTTTCTTTCCCTTACACTGCCTCTCTCCCTCACTCACTCACTCAATGTCTCCCACTCAAACACATGTGTATATCCAAACACACACATATGGTACAGATGTTCTCGCTATCATTAAACCTTACCAGCATCATATACCATCACCCGATCTTACTATTTCTCCATAGCCTGATCTCGCATTCATTAACCAATCGGCTGATCTTCGGAAACTCTTTGTAGTTGATCCCAAGTTTCAGGAAGGCCTTGTTTCCCCCCTCGAGGCAGGCCTGACCTCATTAGGGGAGGAACAAAGTTTATGGAAGGGAATTGGTATGTTGGAAAGGCGAAGGGAATCTAATAAGACGAGAATGTGATGTGATATAAGGAATAGGAGGAGGAGGAGGAGGAGAAGGAGGAGGAAGGGGAGAACGAGGAGGAGGAGGAAGGGTAGAACGAGGAGGAGGAGGAGGAGGAGGAGGTGTCGGAGGAATTGGGGTAATGTAGCCTTGTGCGCCAAAATTGTGTCTATATGTGTGAGGGGAAGGAGGAGGGAGAGAGGGAGGGAGTGTGTTTCATATTAGGGAGAGAGAGAGAGAGAGAGAGAGAGAGAGAGAGAGAGAGAGAGAGAGAGAGAGAGCAGGACCTTACTACAAATACTCTCTCAATATTCCCTTCACACACTTCCTTCCCCTCTTTCCCTTCCCTATCCTCCTCTCCTCTTCCCCTCCTCCCCCTCCGGCCCCTTACGTATCTCCTCTCTTTTTTCCTTTCTCTTTTATTCTTTTCCTTTTTCCTCTATTCTCTTTATTCGCTTTTCTCCTCTCCTTTCTTCACGTCCTTTATTTTCCTTCCTCTTCTGTCTACTTTTCTCCTTTTCCTTCTCTCCTTTCTCTCCCTTCCCTTCTCTCTTTCTTCTTTTCTCCTTCCTCTCCCTTCTTCACGTCCGTTATTTTCCTTCCTCTTCTGTCTACGTTTCTTCTTTACCTTCTCTCCTTTCTCTCCCTTCCCTTCTCTTTCTTCTTTTTTTATCCCTCCTCTCTCTTACATTTTTCCCTCCTCCCTCACTCTTCCCGTATACCTCCCAAATCTTGCTCAGCCTTTTCTCTTTCTCCCTTGTCTCCCTCCCCTCCCTCCCCTCCCTTCTCTCCCTTCTCTCCCTCCTCCCCCTTCGTCTCATAAGTCAGATATCGCGCATTATTATCACCTCCCTTGACGTGCTATAGAGCTCCCTTTCCTCTGTCCCTCCCCCCTCCCTCTCTCCCGGCTATCTTCCTCTCCCTCTCCCTCTCCTTCCCTTTCCCCCCGCCCTTCAAATTTCGTTCCCTCCTTTCCCTTCCTTTTCCTCTTCCCTACTTCCTCTCTCCTCTCCCTACCCTTTCCTTCACTTCCCATTCTACCTCTCCCTTCCCTTCCCTACCTTTCCCTCTTCCATTTATCTCCTCTCCCCTTCTCCTTCTCTCTACCCTTCCCACCTCTCCCCAACCTCTCCCATCCCTTTCCCTTCTCTCCTCTACTCCCTCTCTCTCCCTTATACGAAGAGGCTTAACAGTTTTATATCAAGAGAGAAGTATAATATTGTAGTTTAGTCACAGTATTAGAGGAAACAGAGTCACTTATGAATTTTTTTAGGCCTATGGCAATGAGGGGAGAGTTAGAATGTAATATTATGAACACCACGCTGGTAGATATATTATTCAGAGAAGTAGCTAGGCATTTAAGGAGCTGAGAGAATGAGGAAACGAGAGAAGATACGCTACGTTATAGTTTATATTATATTTTAAGAAGATAATTGAATCCCTTAGAAGAGAGTTGAGATGTACTGAAGAAATAGTCGTGTTAAAGATGTTACAAATAAAACTAATCAGGTTTATATATTAGGTATTGAGAGAGCCAAACTGAGTCGCTCACTAATCATTATCTAAGTTCATAGAAAGTAAGAAGAGATGTAAATGTATTTGGTAATGCTGGTGAATATGCAATGAAAAGACTACATATATTGTTTTTATTACGATTCTGAGAAAAATAAGGCAATTGTCGTTTGATGTTAAGAAAGTGAATCCCTTACTCGCATATACATTTATAGGAAGTGGAAGGTGTTTAAAATGTAATAAATAATAACACAATAAAAGCCATTACGAACAAGACGAGGCAGATTTTGAGAACACTGCGATAATGATCAGTCACGTGGTTTAGTTTCAATATTAAGAAGATTTTGACGCACTTAAATTAATATCAGCAACGTTTATGGGAAGTGGAAGAGTTTAATTGCAATATTTTAAAAGAGTTGCACAATATTATAGATAAAACGAAATAGACATTGTAGCATAAATAGAAAAAAATGTTAGTCATCTAGTTTAGTTTTGAGTACTTGGAAGAAACTGCGTCATTAAATATTGGATACGTTTATGTAAAGAGGAATAAGAGTTTGAATGCAATTAATATTAATACAATAAAGCGTATTACGGACAAGACTGAGGGGGTTTATAGGATTGGCCAAAAGTTGATTAAAAAAAATGTGTTTACTTTCATTAGCGGATCCGGAATTCAATTTTGGGACGATGAACATTTAGAGTAATTAAATGTTTTCAAACCGGAGTGCGTTGACCGTGATTACCAGAGCACGCCTCCGCCACCCCGGGCAACAACAGCAACAACAACAACAACAACAACGGCAACAACAACAACAACAACAACAACAACAACAACAACAACAACAACAACAACAACAATGACGGACCAACATTATCATCATCCTCATCATTATATTCATCCGTTACTAATCCACTATACTAAAAGACAAAGGGTTTAGGCAGCGCCCTTCACCTCTGTTCGATCTTAGTGTAATTCATCCTGCTCTGGCAATTCCTCTAATTATTGTTGTCTTTCTACCCGGTCCTCTGTCTGCCCTCACTAACAATTTCTGAGTTGCTAGATAGGAACTTTTCTTCCCTATAACTCCTTTGGTTGTATTCCTATTAAAACAAAATGACAGAGTAGCTTTGGGTACGTCATACTTTCTATTATTTTCTTGTGTTTATTTTGGAACGACAAAAACAAATCCTACCTCGAGTGTATTTTTTTTTAAATCTACTTATGCATTAATTTTTTTTTGTATTGATGATAAAAGGAAAGAAAACAAGAGTAAACTTAAACCCTTTTTTTCCATTCTCCATTTAGGAAGATTGTAATGACTTCACGAAAACAATCACTACTTTGGGTACATTTTTCCCTCTTTCATTAGCGCCCCATTTGCTCTCATCGCCATTTTAAAACCAGCGTTGCGGAAGTGGGACACGTGTACAGCCGACAGCCAGCAGCCGACAGCAACGCGAGAGAACCCTTGTGTAGGATTAATTTAATCTCCTCTTTTCCGTCGCGGCTGCAGATTTTATTAACATCCTCTATTGCCTCTTGAGTCACCCCGAGAGTCAAATAACATCCCTTTTTAGTAGAGCAGCCCCGAGGCAGCATAGAAGATCGCCTTTGCTCTCCACGCCAATATTACCCGACAAGTCATCAACTTCTTCACTCGACTTGATTGAGGAAAGTTTATGAACAGTGGAACGACCTCTCCCTATCCCTCTGTTAATCAATTTGTAAAGGGTGGGACAAGAGCAAGACACACACACACACACACACACACACACACACACACACACACACACACACAGAGCGGCAAACAGGCAGACAGATCACCTACACACATACAAATGCAGCTAACTTAATTTCGTAAGAAGAAAACCAAATATAAATCAAGAATCGTTTAATTTATGAATGTTAGAAGGAAACGAGAGTTCAAAAATATGTCTGCACCTTTTAACTTACATATATGCAAGAAATAAAACCGATTATCGCTTCAATTGTAAAGAAAAGGGGAGATAGTGGAGAAGGGAGGGGGAATGAAACACTGGAACATGTATGAAAAAGAACAATGAAAATATATAAGAGAGAGAGAGAGAGAGAGAGAGAGGGGCCACCTCTTTCCCCTTCTATCTCTCTCTTTTCGACCGTTTGCGCCACCTATGTTATTATGCATTTCATTTCCATATTCATGAAACTAGCAGATTAATTGTTCTACTGAAGACTTACAATCTCTCTCTCTCTCTCTCTCTCTCTCTCTCTCTCTCTCTCTCTCTCTCTCTCTCTCTCTCTCTCTCTCTCTCTCTCTCTCTCTCTCTCTCTCTCTCTCTCTCTCTCTCTCTCTCTCAGATGTAGACAAGTAAATTCAGACTGCACCAAATTTTTCTTCACCAACGTTGTAGTGCGAGAATGGAATAAGCTTCCACCATCAGTGGTCCAGTGTAACACGACTGACTCCTTCAAAAATAAGCTCGACCGTCACTTCCTTCAACTTAATATCAACTAGAGTAGAAATGCAACGTTTTGGAGTCTTCTGATAAATGTAAAATCACTTAGGTTTAAGGACAGACCACCAAGTCTGGACCATGGGGTCTGTGTGGTCTGATTTTCTATGTAAATCTATGTAAATCTTTTTTTTTACACGATATACAACTCTACGGAGAAGGCATGCCGTAATTCACTATATAAGGGTCTTCTTTCCCTAGATTTCTCTCTCTCTCTCTCTCTCTCTCTCTCTCTCTCTCTCTCTCTCTCTCTCTCTCTCTCTCTCTCTCTCTCTCTCTCTCTCTCTCTCTCTCTCTCTCTCTCTCTCTCTCTCTCTCTCTCTCTCTCTCTCTCTCTCTCTCTCTCTCTCATTTACTTACCACAGTGATGAACAATCCCATGAAAGCGTTAGCGGCCTCTTCAGCGTCTTAATTAAAAGAAAAGGAACGACCTCAAAACTTTAGACTTTAGGGCGATGGTGAGTGTTTTAGGAGGAGGAGGACGAGGAGGAGGAGGAGGAAAAGGAGAAGAAGAGAAAGAAGAAATTAAGAACAAGGGGAATAGATTAAGGATTTCCTTATATTTTTTCTTTTTTTTTCTTTTACTTCTTCATATTACTTTGATTTTATTCACTACTTCATTTTACTTATTTTTTTATTTTTCTATTATTTTACCTCATTTCTTACTTTTTTTAAAATTTTCTCTTACTTTTTCGCTATTTTTTCTTTTCTTTTATTTTTTTTACTTATTATTTTTTTCCTTCTTCGCTTCTTCACTTCATACTCTCGCGCCGTCGTTTAACTCTTGATGGCTTTGGCGGCGGGAGAAGTTAATAGTTTTACGGCGCGGCCTTCAGGTAATATTAATTATGGAGCCTTATTACGGGCACACACACGGATGACCTTTTTAAAGCCGGATGGAGACCCGCGAGCGCCGGAGGTTAGAACGAGCCTGAAAAAACAACATTATTAAGTGACACTCTAAAGGCAGCATAAAATATATTCCTTATTTCCAAGTATAAACGTAACTCGACTAGTTTATTTTCACGGCTTAGAAGAAGAGGAAGATAGAGAGGAAGTACGCAACGAAGAGAAGGAAAAACGAGAGAAAGAAAAAGGGTGGAGGATAAAGAAAATACAGATATACGAGAGGAAGAAAATGAAGAGTAGGAACACCAAGAGGACTAACATAAAGAGAAACAAAATGAGGAGAAACAGGAAGATTTAAGACGAAAAAGGAAGGGGAGGAAGAGGAAAAGAGGTGGAATAGTAGAGAGGAGCATGAAGAAGAGAAAATACTTAGAAGGAAGAGAAGAAAACGGCAACAGAAAAAGAAGAAAACGAAGAGTGGGAACACCAAGAGGACTAACATAAATAGGAACAGAATGAGGAAAAACAGGAAGCTTTAAGAAGAAAAAGGAAGAGGAGGAAGAAGAAAAGAGGTGGAAGAGTAGAAAGGAGCATGAAGAAGAGGAAAAACTTAGAAGGAAGGGAAGCAAACGGTAAAAGACACAAAATAAAAAAGTGAAAGAACAAGAGCAGAAAAAGAGGAGGAATTAAATCAGACAAAGTGAGGTCATCAGAAAAAGAAGAGCAGAACAAATAGAAGGTAGAGGAAGAAGATGAAGAGAAAAGAACATTAGATAAGAAAGAAAAAGAAAGAAAAAATATGGCAAAAAAAAATAAAGAGTAAGATCAGAAAGAAGAGAAATAAGAACCGTAACATAAAAAGAAAGAAAAAGAACGAGAAAAGGAGGAAAATAATATCACAAAAAATAATAAATAGGACAACACAGAAGGGGGATTTACCTGGAGACGTTACACACAGCCTCAATTATCTAGATGAGGTTAAGAACAGGTAAGAAAGCCTCGTATTCACCTGAGGATATTACGTTGTGTGTGTGTGTGTGTGTGTGTGTGTGTGTGTGTGTGTGTGTGTGTGTGAGAGAGAGAGAGAGAGAGAGAGAGAGAGAGAGAGAGAGAGAGAGAGAGAGAGAGAGAGAGAGAGCACAGACAATACCCCTCAGCATCGTTAGGCAACTGTAATGTTGTGAGATCACGTGAGGCGACCCTTAGTACACCAACATTCGCTTTATTTACTACGCCATTAATGCTTACAACGTTTTTTTTTTTTTTTTTTTTTTGCGTTACAGGGGAAGGTTTTTTTTATTTTTTTGTCTTCTTTTCGTTTATTTATCTTTTGTTTTGTTTTTTTTCTTTAATGTTACAAGAAGTGTCGCTCTTTTTATTTATTTCTTTTATTTTTTTCGACGTTACAGGTGAGAGTTCTGTTATTTTAGTTTTTTTTCTTCCTCTTTTTATTTTTTTAACGTTCCTAGAGGAAGTTTATGCCTTTTCTCTCTTTTTCCCATTTTTTTCCAATTTTATGCAGAAGATGTTCAGAGATTTCCTTTCACGTGGAGGGGGGGTGGGGTCGGTTCTTCTTTGTTTCAATTTCTTTATTTTTCCAACTTCTTTTCCCAAATTGGGGGAGGCGGTGG
This sequence comes from Eriocheir sinensis, assembly GCF_024679095.1. Taxonomy (NCBI): domain Eukaryota; kingdom Metazoa; phylum Arthropoda; class Malacostraca; order Decapoda; family Varunidae; genus Eriocheir; species Eriocheir sinensis. The sequence continues at coordinate 5,584,049 of NC_066571.1, forward strand.
CTGAACGGATAGCGAGACGACCCCGCGTTCAGGAGGTCGCGAGTTCAATCCCCGACCGGTGCCACCAAGCTGGGATTTTTCAGCCGCCGCCGAGTGGCTTAAAACTACCCACATGCTGTCCAGAAGACCACCTATCAACCCGGACTCTAGATTCTAGGATTAAAGATGAGCTCCGGGAGGGCAGCATGAGCCAATGAAAGATGGCGCCACTATAAACACTCGCGTGCGCCAGAACGGGCTGGGCCGACCATCAGGACCCACCGGGAAGAAGCCTTGGACCGACCATCAGGATCGATCGGGAAGAAGCCTACCGGCGCAATAGGCCAAGACGTAAAAAATAAATAAATAAATAAATAAAAAATGTTACATATGAATGTTTCTTTATGTTGCTCTCTCTCTCTCTCTCTCTCTCTCTCTCTCTCTCTCTCTCTCTCTCTCTCTCTCGACCTCCTGTTGTTGTTCATTTACCTTTGTCCGTCACGGTTTGATTGCAAGATCGAGGGGATTAAAGAAGAAAGGGAAAGGTCGAGAGAGAAAGAGAGAGAGAGAGAGAGAGAGAGAGAGAGAGAGAGAGAGAGAGAGAGAGAGAGAGAGAGAGAGAGAGAGAGAGAGAGAGCAATGGCTAGGTGGATTGAATTGGCTCATTGCTTTAACCTGCCTTGACCCGCTTGTTTGTGTGTGTGTGTGTCTTAGAGAGAGAGAGAGAGAGAGAGAGAGAGAGAGAGAGAGAGAGAGTGCAGAAAGAGAAGCCCCACAGACGGCAAACACACACACTCTCTCTCTCTCTCTCTCTCTCTCTCTGTTCCCTCGCCTAAACAACTTCTGAAGTGTTGTTTTGTGGCTTCGGTCGAGAATATGAGTTCAATTTAAGCTTCAAGTACTACGTAGGAGCAGGAAACCACCATCACCACCACCGCCACACCACCACCACCACAACCAGCCCCATCACCCTCCCCCCACACCACCTCAAAGGCTTCGAGCATCAGGAAAGGGAAGACGTTTGCTCAACTTCTGCGAACCTACTTCAAGAACAAATAATAAGAGACACGAGAACCTGCTGGAGTGTAATTAATGTACTGTACCAGGTTTCCCTCCGTCCCTTTCCCTTGGGTCGTGTGTAATTCACCTTGGTCGGATCATGTGCTGGGGTTGTGTGTGTGTGTGTGTGTGTGTGTTGAAGAGATGAGGAGATAGGAATGCTCTCTCTCTCTCTCTCTCTCTCTCTCTCTCTCTCTCTCGTATCGCCGATATTAGCAGCAGTATTACCAGCAGATACTTACCTTTGTTCTTCTGTCAAGCTGGATCGAGAGATGAACTATGAGAGAGAGAGAGAGAGAGAGAGAGAGAGAGAGAGAGAGAGAGAGAGAGAGAGAGAGAGAGAGAGAGAGAGAGAGAGAGAGTAATAGATAAATTTCATACCCACCAAGGAAAATATTGCTCGCGGCGAAGCCAAAAGAGAAAGGAATGTACGAGAGTGAGAGCCGGAAGGAGAAAATAAAAAAGAAGGAAATACGTAGTGGAGGAAACACACAAAATAAGAGAGAAAAAGCCTCTTTGGTGATGTCTCGTGAGATGAGTTTTTCTGGAATGCAATATATTATGCGGCGACAGAAAGGATGCAGCGTTACCAACTCTCACGAACACCGCCACCAACACCACCACCATCTCCACCACCACCACCACCTCCAACACCATCATCTCCACCACCACCACCACCTCCAACACCATCATCTCCACCACCACCACCACCTCCAACACCATCATCTCCACCACCACCACCACCTCCAACACCATCATCACCACCACCAACAACAACACAACTCATATCCACCTTCACCATGCCCGCCAATACCACCAACACCACAGTCACCACCACCATCACCACCACCATCATCACCACTAGGCCATGTCACCGAGGTCATAGCTTGTCCGCTAACTGTATACGTAAGAAGCTTTAGTTGGTAACACTTTTTAAGAAGTTATATTGTTATTGTTGTTATTATTATTATTATTATTATTATTATTATTGTTCTTATACAAGTGGTAGTAGTAGTAGTAGTAGTAGTAGTAGTAGTAGTAGTAGTTATGTGTCGGGAAAATAAACGTGGTTGGAGGTATCTTTTAAGTAGTAGTGGTAGTAGTAGTAGTAGTAGTAGTAGTAGTAGTAGTAGTAGTAGTAGTAGTAGTGCAAACCTTTCTGTATATACAATATCTATCACCTAAATATATGTCATAGTTCCTGGTTCTTCCTTAGAGTCCTTCCTTTCTTAATTTTTTGGTTCTAGAAATGGTAGCGATCCTTACAGTAGTCTTAATGTTAAAGGTTCTGATGACCTATCTTGTGAAATTAAAATCAATGCTCTCTCGTTCGCTTTCTTTTTGCTTTCACGAGTATTTACATAAAACCAAACCACATATTTATGCCTGGAAATATTTACATAAAACCACTCGTAAATTCATCTCACACACACACACACACACACACACACACACACACACACACAACGCATCCATCACCTCACATAATTCTCGCTGCGTTATGAGTTCGTGTCTCCAGCGAGTCTTCAGCCCCGCGTATCGTAATGAAAATCTCGAATACGGATAATGAACCCTGAGTCGAGTGAGCGACGCGCGATTTCGGAGCTTCGAGACAGCCGCTCCGAATCTCTGTTGCCATGCGAACCAAGTGATGGGTACGATGGAAGACTTTAGGGGCATATTCTTTAGCATTTCGGCGCCTAAGCACATATAATTGAGTAGGGTTTCGAAGGCGTTTTGGGCGTTTCCACGGGTAGTTTTATGACCCTGGTGGTAGTTTGGCCCTTCTTCTGTACCGTGAAACTAAAAAGACACTCATTAGAACCCGATTGATCTCATTTTTGGCCTTTGGAAGTAGTTGATTTTTTTTTATTATTATTATTATTATTATTATTTTTTTTTTTACGTCTTGGCCTATTGCGCCGGTAGCTTCCCGGTGGATCCTGATGGTCGGTCCAAGGCTTCTTTCCGGTGGGCCCTGATGGTCGGCCCATCCCGTTCTGGCGCAGGCGAGTGTTTATAGTGGCGCCATCTTGCATTGGCTCATGCTGCCCTCCCGGAGCTCATCCTTAATCCTAGAATCTAGAGTCCAGGTTGATAGGTGGTTTTCTGGACAGCATGTGGGTAGTTTTAAGCCACTCGGCGACGGCTGAAAAATCCCAGCTTGGTGGCACCGGTCGGGGATTGAACTCGCGTCCTCCTGAACGCGGCGCCGTCTCGCTACCCGTTCAGCCACCACCTCCCCTAGCCTGTGGTGTGGAAGCCTCAATACCGAACTTAAGGGGCGGTATTCTCAGGCGCCTCCACCTCTCACGTGAACTATTTCCAAAGGCCAAAAGGGAGATATGTCGAGTTATAATGAGTCTCTTTTATGTTGATGGTACAGAAGAAGGATCAAACTACCACCAGAATCATAAAACTACCCGTGGAAATGCTTGGAACTCCTACGAAAACCTTGTCAAATATGTGTACTAGGGCGAAGAAATGTTTAAAAATATAGCCCTAAGTTTCTTGTTTTTAATGCCTTTCAAATCCTTAACAGTCGAAGAGCTGATAAATAATTCTTCAGTAATTTGATAGAGAAATGATTTTACTTTCTGCAATATGTGTTTGTTAAATTTCACTTTTTTATCTATTCTTACTGATTTTTCCTTTTTTAACGTTTCTGTGCTATCTGAATCCTATTGTAATCTTGTCACTTATATTTTTCCCTTGTAACATATTTTCCCCATATACTACGTGCTGTCATATTCTTGTTTCGTTCGTTGTATTTGTGTATTTTTTCTATTGTTTGGCCCATTTTCTTTTTTCTTCCTTTTTTTTTCGGCGAGAGCAAATATGAAGTCAACAATCCTGACTGGAGAGTGGAAAGCCCGCCCTGTTGTCACGGCCAGGGAGGCGAAGAATGGAGCACAGCGAACTGAAATTGGAGATCACTTCTTTGAGGCCCTCCACCATATGCAACCTCTCTCTCTCTCTCTCTCTCTCTCTCTCTCTCTCTCTCTCTCTCTCTCTCTCTCTCTCTCTCTCTCGGGCAAAAAAATAGATGTACAAACTTGCTACGAATGACGGAAACTCGCTTTTTTTCATTATTTTCTTTCTTATTCTTTTATTTTCATTTTTTCCTTATTTTTGGGTCAGAGGAGAACGTAGGCGAACGGGAGCGCATACCAGACGGGTTTCAATCGCCCTCGTTCGTTCTCTCCTTCCAAATTAAAACCATCGGAACAGGAATAGATTGAAATTGTAAAAAAAAAATATATATAAAGGGAAAAAGAAAAGAGAAAAACTCGACGCGGCTCTCTCGAAAAGTCAAAATATCATCCATTTAATAATAATAATATTCTCTTAGGCTTCTACATGGTATTGAGTTTCCTTTTGGGAGCGAGGAATAATGAAAGAGGATCGCAGAATTAAACTAGTATTACTTTCGTGTGCTTCTGGGAATTACGTAAAAAAGAAAAATAATAATTCCTTGTTTCCGGAGGGAGGTGTCCAAGGAAGGAGGAGGAGGAGGAGGGGAAGAAGGGAGGAAGGTGGTGAAGGTTTAGAGGAGGAGGAGAATATGGAGCGAGGTGAAGATTGGAAGGAGAAGAACAGAGAAAGAGGAAAAGGAGGAGAAAGATTGGAGAGAGAGAGAAATGAGTGAGAATCGGAAGGAGAAGAAGAATGGGGAAAGATGAGAAGGAGGAAAAAGAAAGAAGAGGAGAAAGGGGAAGAGATGAAAACTGAATACAGAAGAAGGGGGGAAGAGGAAAAGGAGGAGGAGAAGGAATAGGAGAGAGAGAAAGGAGTGAAAATCGGAAGGAAAAGAAGAATGGGGAAAGATGAGAAGAAGGAAAAGAAAGAAGAGTAGAAAGGGGAGGAGATGAAGACTGAATAGAGAAGAAGGAGGAAAGAGGAAAAGGAGGAGGAGAAAGGAGAGGAAAAAGGGAAAGAAGTGAAAATTGGAAGGAGGAGGAAAAAAGCGAAAGAGGAGAAAGTGGAAGAGAAAGAAAAGGATAAAGGGGTAGAGGTGAAGATTGGAAGAAGGGGGAAAGAGGAAAGGGAAGAGAAAAAAGGAATGGAGAGAAAACTGGAAGGAATAGGAAAAACGCGAAAGAGAAGAAAGAGAAAAAGGATGAAAGGGAATGAGTGAAGATTGGTATGAGGAGGAGAATAGAAAGGAGGCAAAGATTGGAAGGAGTAGAAAGAGGAAAGAGGAGAAGGAGGAGGAGGAGAAGGAAGAGGAGAAAGGGGACGGAGGAGGAGAAAGGGGAAAGAGATGAAGGTAGGGAGGAGAAGGAGAACACGAGAGGTGACGCCTGGTTCTCGTATAGATATATGATTATTTTATTTATGTATTTATTTATTTTATTTATTTATTTATCTATTTTTGTGTTCTTTTATAGCACTGTTTTTCTCGCGTGGGCAGAAGAGTGAAAGCAGATCAACGTTCTTTTGATTTCTTTATTTTCGTGGGGGGAGAAAAATGAGCCAAATTAAAGCTGAAGGCTATTTCTGTTTTCCAATTATCGTCCAGGACAGGAGGAGAGTAAAGAGCAAGAGTGAGATGGATGTTCGTTCTATCTCCTAATTTTCGTGTTTGTGGGGGTCGTGGGAGTGAAGAGAAGGGTGAAAACAACGGTTCTTTCTTATTATTCTTTATTCTTTATTCTCGTTTAGGAAGGTGAGCGAAAAATGTAATGAGTGAAAATTATGGTTCTTTATTTTCTTTTTTATTTCAGAGAGAGAAGAAAAGGAGTAGAAGGAGAAGAATTTAGGTAATTCCCCGGTTCTCTTTCTTCTGTTTGTGGAAGGAGGAAAGGAAAGAAAAGAAGGAATAATGCTATTTTCTTTTTTTCTCGAAAGAGTAACACACAAACGGTTCAATGAGGGGCAGAATAGCAAGAGAAGGAGAATGGAGGTACTTTCCTGGTATTATTTTCTCTGTGTGGATGGAGGAAGAGAAAGCAAGGGAAGATTAAGGCTATTCTCTTGTTCCTTGAAAGAGTGACACACAGACTCCCCTTAAAACAGATCAACGAGGCAGCAACGAAGAGAGGCAGAATATCAGGAGGAGAAGAATGGGTATCCTTTTCTCTGTGTGGATGGAGGAAGAGAAAGCAAGGGAAGATTAAGGCTATTCTCTTGTTCCTTGAAAGAGTAACACACAGACTCACCTTAAAACAGATCAACGAGGCAGCAACGAAGAGAGGCAGAATAGCAAGAGAAGAAGAATGGAGGTGCTTTACTGGTTTCCCTTTCTCTTTGTGTGGAAGGAGGACAGGAAAAGAATGAAGGATTAAGCCTATATTCTTGTTCCTTGAAAGTGTAACACAGGAACTTGCATAAAACCGTTAAATGAGACAACAAAAAGGAAAGAGACATTGCAGTTTGAAGGCCAAGAGTGGACGGGGTAGAGGATGGAGGGGGCTGGAACACTGGCCAATTAGTTTCACCTGCAATAACTGGCCTAATTGATTACCTGGTGGGGCGGCGGCTGATCAAGGGGAGATTAAGCGGTATAAGTGAGTCACCCTTTGTTAGCGGGAGATCCTTACCGTGCTTTGTTATGTAGTCCGTTCTCTGCATGCACCCAACTGTTCCCCTCCCGTTTTCTTTATGTTGGGAGGGAAAAAAGTGTGTGTGTGTGTGTGTGTGTGTGTGTGTGTGTGTGTGATACGTCATCGCAGAAAATAGATTTGGTGGTTAGA